>NC_088929.1:24647500-24747500 GCF_038396675.1 Hydra vulgaris
GAAACATGCAGAAAGCGAGTGACGTAATTTGTATAAGTTTTTGTATGTATTTTTGTATGTATTATTGTATGTATGTATTTTATATAAGTACTTCGTATAAGGATATAAGTATAAGGAAGACAGAGTTTTACTGTTAAATCAACAAGTTTTATCATTACCTAAAAAATTTAATTACAAATGTTTTATAAAAAAACAATATAAAAGCTTATTTTTTTTTCCGTCACAAACTTTTGAACGAGTGTGATTTTATACTCTCGTTATAAGCTAAGCGAGCATTGTTTATCGCGCATTGTTATATTATGTATGGCTAATTCCATAGTTCAGTGACACATCATGCGGAGAGATTTTTTTTAATAAAAATTTTTCTATAACTCAAAAGTAATATTTTATTACTCTAAATCAATCTTGAATTAAAACACAATTGTATTAACATAACACTGACACATAACAAAAATTAAAACATGAGTTCAGTGACGCAATGCGGGAAAAAGTGTTTTTTTATCAGCATACTTTTAAATGGAGTTTTCGCTGAAATTTTATTTCTTGCTAGACTAATTAGATTTTTTTTGTTGTAATTTATTCATTTGGCAATGAGGCAGTCATAAAAAAGCCACAAACAACAAAGTTTTCATATTGTTTTATTTTACAGGAAAAAACTATCACTTCAGTGACGAAACAAAAAGATGGAATTAAAATCTTAAAATTAACAAAGCTTTTTAAAATTTTAAAATAAGAATTTTAAAATTTTAAAAAGTTTTGTTATTTTGTAATAAATTTTAATAATACTCAGGTGAAAATAGCATCGGAACAACGCTATCATAACGTAATGCTAACGCAAAATCTGCTGCTGACCTAATCTCGCATTGACTAGGTTTAACTCTCAGGGCTGCAATTTGCTTAACAGTAGCTCCAACTCCGTCAATCATTCCTTTCCTGTGCATTGCTGCAAAGAATGCCAGAAGAATTTTTTATGAAAATGTTTTTCAAACACAACCATTGCAGCCATAATGCTTTTGTTTTTGAACTGAGGAGTGGCATTATCACTGAACAAGTGTACTTCATTGACTCGATCAGGAATAAAGTGAAGGGTTTTGTCAATTTACAGTATAACTGAAAAATTTATCTGATCAGTTGAATCAGAAACTATGGCAAATGTTTTTAACTCAATGCTCCAGACTCCAGAGCCACTTGCGGTTCATTTTGATAGAAACATCTAGCGTTTTCAGCCCAGTCAACTTGGATTAACGCAATTTCAGAATTAATACTCATCAAAACTTCCTTCAGTTTCTTAATAATTGTTGATAGGTTTTTCTTTACAAATGTGTGTTTAATGAACTTATCACGCATCGCTGATATGTGTTGGATGAGTTGTGTTACAGTAGACTTTTTTGAAATTTTTTCAATGTTTGCATATGTTTTTGTTTCAGACTTTCTCCACTTGTCCCAGGATACTTCGAAACCAAATGTATTAACAGTTTGCAAGTGTTTATTGAACTGTTTCATACCTTTGCATGCAACACATTTGTCATAGGCGCAATCGTATATGTACGGTTCACAAACAAAGTTATTTATCATTTCAGATCCAACTTTTATTGAAGACGCTTGAATTGATTTTGTTAATTCATCTAAGGCAAATCGCTTTTTTTCATGCAAACTACAACACAAACATGCAGAAATTTTGTAACTGATTTCACATTGTGTGGATAATGGTTGCAAAATTTGTTAAGTCCAATTTTTATGTGCTTTTCCTTGAATAACTCGAAAGCTTCTTTTAGCGTATAATATAAATGATGTATCTGAATATTGTTTGATTTTTGTCAGATTATTGAATTCGAGTGACATCTTTTTTGTTTGGTGATATTTATGAAACTTCATCTTTATTATAATTGTTTACAACTGTTAAAACATCGTTTTCAGAAAGATACAGCTTTGAACATGCTGGAGGCAGACCCGAATTATCTTTACAAGCAGAGCTATTTGAAAGAATAGTAAGAATTTCAGATTGTTTCTTCTTTTGTTTCTTTTCCTCTTTGTTAAATGTTTTTAAAAGACAAGCCTTTTGTTAAATGTTTTTAAAAGACAATTTTAAATTAATCTCAAAGTCTTTGAGATTAGTTTAGAATTTTTCTTTAGAGCGCGACTTTTTACAACTCTTAATTTTGCTTTAGTAGTATAAGCTGCTTTTTTATTTGGATCAACTTTCAATTTTTCTCGATATCTCTTAGATCTTACTGTAGACATTTTTTTTTTATCAGTATTCCGAGAAAATAATTAGTTTGGTATTTTGCATAACGTTTTTTTTTTTACTTCTAATTTTGATTCCATTTCTTAAAAATTTACAACTTTATAAGAAAATGCCAACATAATTCCAATATTTTACAAATATTACTAAGAACCCTTCACAATACTAAAATGGAAATTTTATTTGACCAAAACCCACAACGAAATCTGAACATTTAAATGATATTTTGACTTCCTTACCACACTATTTTATAAAAGTGACAATTTAAATAGTTTGTTAAAAACTTATATAATAAGATTAAAATTACCCTGGCAAACTGAAATTCAACAAACAAAAGATTGTATAAAAGGTTTAACTATTACATGACATTGAAATTATTATATCACTATTAATTGAATTCGACCTGACTTTCCTACACTTTTTAATAACTTCCTAATGGAAAAAATAAATTTAAGTTATATGTATTTTTTAATTTTTATTATTTTATAAGATTTCTTTTTTACAAATAGTTGATTATATATAGGGCTTCTTTTTGCACTCCTTAAAATTAATGTAAATTTTAAATTTTTTGATGAAAGACTATTATTTCCTTTGAATAAAGTTTACTTCACTAAAAGCAGATTCTACTGCGACAGTAGATGGAGGTCTAATTCAATACTTTTGAACCAAACTAGCTAACAGGCAATTTGATAAAAAAATTTTCCAAAATTGACTAAAGCTTAAAGGAATTAGGAAAGCCTACTTTCTATAAAGTTTATTTCTCCGAATATACAATAATCTTCTGCATTTCTTGGAATTACTTGAAAAATAAACAAATCTAAACTGCCAACCTGCTTGTCTGTGTAGATTGTTTCGTTATGCTTTTGGCTAGGTTAGGTCTGAAATTGTTTTGTTGAGTATTTTGCAATGGAGGATTTTCGTTGTATTTCTAATGATACTGACTATCTCCTTTTCTTTGCTTTTAATTTCTTCTGCACTTATCCATTTTAAATTAAATGTATCTAAATAAAGTGCTCTCAATATGATTTTGTTTTGTGTGTCTGTAATTGTGCGTCTTGCCAACTAAGTGATAGCTCAAGTTGCTAAATAGGAATTCTTTTATTGCTTTTTCTTTAAAATCATCAGATTTAGTTTCAAGATTATGAAACAATTCTTTTAACAACAAATATAATAATAAAGTCTCATAATTTCTTCCCAATAACATTTTTGAAACTTTAAAAAATGGATAAAAAACTTTGATTAAGATACTCGGCTATCTAAAACCATTAGTTATTAAATATTAGGCCTATTACTTAAGCGGCGATTTGAAAACTGGAAGCCGATTTAGTTATTATTTTATTTTAGCTAATTTTTTCCTTATCAAACTAGTTTAACAAATTTATTGATTTCTTGCTTACTAAATATAAATACTGAAGGCAGAACTGTTTTATATTTATTAAGCAGAAAGTAATATAAAAGATTTTGATAAAACATTCTTTATTTAAAAGAATTTCAAACATCTAAAAACAAAACATATTTGTATTTAATAACTCAATTTTAAAATCTTTTAAGCTGGCTCCTTTGAAAAATGTGGAGTGTTTAGCTTCAAGTAGTTATTTATAAAAATGTATTCAACAAGATTTTATAACCTTTCATACAAGACATATTATTTTTAAAAATCCTAAAAAATAAAAACTGTCAATTAATTAAAAATAGTAAGATAGGGAATGTGAACAAACTGGTAAAGTCAGATCCAGTGCAATAAAAAGTACATAAAAGGAAGTAAATTGACATAAAATGTCAGTTGGGTTTGTCAAACCACCTCTGTCATTGAGATAAGCACCATACTCACTACAAAATGAATATGTATCAGTGTCAAGATCTTCATAACCAGTCTTTAACTGAAGGTAACCGGCAGTGTATACTAAAGTTGTTTTAATGGCATTGGTTAAACTAGATTCTAATATGCTGAAGGAATCAAAATTTCAAAACCAAATAGTCCTTGACTTTCATTTTGCATCGATTGCCCCTGACAGTTAATGCAACTATGACCAACGCAAGTTCAGAAAAGTCTTAACCATATTGTAATAGTAGTTTTGAGCATTCTATTTTAGTTTTTTCTAAGACTTGTTGAACTGAAATGATATATACACCACCAGCACCCATGACGCAACATACTAAAAGCTTTTTTAATAGGGTCGGATTTAAAGTCACCAAGATTTACAAATTTGGTGACTTAAAATCCGACCCTATTAAAGAATTCAAGGCAAACTCTTTAAATTTCCTTTTTCACATATTTGTATATAAGTAATCTTATATACAAATATGTGAAAAAAAGAGAAATAAAAAGTAAAAGAAAAAACAATTAAAAAAAAATTCTAATTGAATTTTTTAAAACAAGAATAAAATGACTGAAAACAATTTAAAAGTTAAGGGTTATGTGGAAAAAAAACTGGTATAAATCCTGCTGTCCAGCTGGTATAAGTCCAGCTGGTATAAGTCCAGCCTTATACTAACTGCACCACTTTGGTGGTGCAGTTAGTATAAGGCTGGACTTATACCAGCTGCACCACCATTTTATAAATGAAACAATGAAATATAGATGGAGGAGAAAAGGGTCATTCCTTACCATAAGCATTTGTTTTTTTGAAATTTAATCGTCAATGTTTAGAACAAACAACAGTATATTTGCTATCAGGAATGTTACTTCCTGGAATAGCAAGTAGCCACTTTTTGCATTCATCTGGATCTTTTGATAATCTATCAACAACACATTTTTTTTGTGTCGGTTAAATAATTAGTAGAACAATTAGTAACACAACACTTCAAGGGCCTAATATTTGAAAATATTTTTTTTAAGACAAAAAATTTTATTTTTTCTAACATTAAGAAAGTCATAGACTGCACAAACAACCTCTTCTTCTTCTTCTTCTTCTTCTTCTTCTTCTTCTTCTTCTTCTTCTTCTTCTTCTTCTTCTTCTTCTTCTTCTTCTTCTTCTTCTTCTTCTTCTTCTTCTTCTTCTTCTTCTTTTTCTTCTTCTTCTTCTTCTTCTTCTTCTTCTTCTTCTTCTTCTTCTTCTTCTTCTTCTTCTTCTTCTTCTTCTTCTTCTTCTTCTTCTTCTTCTTCTTCTTCTTCTTCTTCTTCTTCTTCTTTTTCTTTTTCTTCTTCTTCTTCTTCTTCTTCTTCTTCTTCTTCTTCTTCTTCTTCTTCTTCTTCTTCTTCTTCTTCTTCTTCTTCTTCTTCTTCTTCTTTTTCTTCTTCTTTTTCTTCTTCTTATTCTTCTTCTTCTTCTTCTTTTTATTTATCTAAATCTGCCTTCTCTAAATTTTCATTTAACTAAAAATGATTTGAATGAAATTTTAGGCTGCTTCACTAATAGTTGTACAATTAAATTTAAATAATGACAACTTACTCCAAAGTCGATTGAGACAACTTTCACAATGTCTGATGCAGTATCTGCAGTCATTGCAACTATTTTGTTGAATATAATTAATTTAGGCAATTCATTTTTAATAAAACTTAGTTTAACAGACAAGTGTCAACAAACTTTTGAAAACTAATCATAAAGTTACATTGTTAAAGTCATGCAAGAATTTTTTTTAGAAAAATAGTAATCACTTTGATATACTTTTTTGATAAAAAGCCTAGAAATTGTTTGCCTTTGCTGAAGCATATAGCCTGGTGCTAATAAATTAAAAACCTTCAACATTCCATTTTTGAAATCTTTCAAATTGAATTCTAAATGAGTAATTAAATAAAAAAACGGCAAGAAAAATGCTTTATTTGAATTCTTAATGAAACAATATAAAAATGTTTTTTTTTTCTTATAATTCTAAAAAAAACTACATTTCATTACATTGGTAAACGAATTTTATCTTAATTTTAAATAAATTAATTAAAATATTAATCGCAAATCTTTTTATTAAGTTCTAAAACATCTTTTTAAATAATAACATTCTTTCCAAGTTTCTAAAATGATTCATACACAAATGCGTTTTCATGATTTTTGATAAAAGTATTTGATGAACAAATAGAAGCAATTTTAAAAACTTGTAACAAATTTTATGCGCTTGCCAAAGTTTTGGCAGGTGTGTGGGTGAGCGTAAAAGGGCTGGGTAAATGAAGAAGACTGTATGTGTATTCTTTCATATTGTGTGATTTAGATCCTAAATGCTTTCTTTGTTGAGTTTCTGAAAACTCAGCAAATTATCCTCCAACTTCTAACTAAATATATATTTTTTAAAAGCACAAAAAGAATATACTATTTTAAAAAAATGAAAAATAGATACAGTTTAGCTGATGGTTCCTTTAAACCTATACTCACAATAGTCATCTGAGTGCCACACATCTTAGAATTGTTTAAATGCCTGTCATTTTTTTTCCACACAAGCCTTAACTTTTAAATTGTTTTCAGTCATTTTATTCTTGTTTTAAAAAATTCAATTAGAATTTTTTTTTAATTGTTTTTTCTTTTACTTTTTATTTCTCTTTTTTTCACATATTTGTATATAAGATTACTTGGTCATACATGTTCAAACACGTATAACCAAGGATGATATAAAAAATTTTTTTCCTCCAATGTACGCTAATGGAGTTTGCATTTAATTTTCCTTCATATGAATTATAGGAATTTAAATCAATACCTTTTTAGCATGTAAAATACTCACAAGACCAAGGAAATTTAAAGAGTTTGCATTGAATGCATTAAAAAAAAATTGCACTCTGTTTTATTCCATACCTCTTATAACTTATAGGAAGTAAGATTGCAGTTCATTTGGTGTCTGAAATATATTTGTTTTGAATTCAATTTAAAAAGAGAAAATAGTAAAAAAAAATGCTTTCAAGCTATTAGCTTTTGAAAATTAGAACTCTTAAAAGATAAATAAATAGATAAATTCTATTTAAATATATAATATATAATATTTAAATATATAATATATAATATTTAAATATATGATATAAAATAAAATTGAAAAATAAACAAGTTTAACTTTTTAACTGAGTCAAGTTAAAAACATTCTCAGGTGTGTGTATTGTTCAGTTAAGTATTTCTTTCCAATTTTTGAAAGAAATTTTTTAAGTAAGTTTTTGTAATATGACTTTATTTAATTTAAGATGTTTAAAAAACTATTTAAAAAAAATTAAATAATTAGGAATATATAGTAGATAATCCTATTACATAACATTTTGTTGTTTCTTGTTCAAAAATGTAAGATTTCAAAATTAAATAATTGTTGTTGTAATTTCACTTTGAAAATATATTTAGATAAACCCTATATAATTTGAAAAAAAAAAAAAAAAAAATCAACATTAAAAAGTGTTTTCAATTTATTATTAAAGAAATATAGTTATAAGGTAATAATACAATTTATTATTAAAGAAATATAGTTATAAGGTAATAATACAATTTATTATTTAAGAAATATAGTTATAAGGTAATAATACAATTTATTAAAATCATCTCAGGTGTGCTTATTGTGCATTGTTATGTATCTGTTTTAAGAGATTTTTTAACTTAGTTGTTGTAATATGACTGTCTATATTGCTATTATGAATTTTAAAAAGCTTTCTTGAAATCCAACCCTCTAAAACTTCTAAAAACACCAGGAGAATTTTTTTTATAGAATAATGATACTTATTATGTTATAAACATCTTTGTGTAGTTGTGCCAGTGCATTTAACGAACAGTAGAGATAATTGTTTTTTTTTTTAATTTTACATTAAAACTTTTTTTTCTTTAAAAATTAATAAACTGGGACAGGTCGTAAGAAGATCCGGGTGGTCCCTGGTGGTCAGAAATTTATAAAATAGATAAGAATTAAATAACTTTTTTAAAATAAATTTCTAATGGGAAGTGATTGGAAAGTGTAGGAAAGTAAGGTTGAGTTTAATTAATAGTAATATTATATTTTTAATATCATTGAATATCATTTAATATCAATCAAAAACCTAAAGATAGTTAACAATTTTAAAATACTTTCCTCTTTCCAGAAATTGGATTGAATTCAATCTATTTCCACTTCCCGGAAAGTTGGGAATTCATTAAAATTAAAATTTTTGTTTGTCTAATAAATTGAATAAATGAAACAATTTCTTTTTCACTATGAAAACGTGGATTATTTAAATACTTTCTTCAAAGAAAAGGGAAATCAAACACCCTAGTTCTACCTATTTGTCAGTCGATGTAGCAACACTCCTCACATGCTCTACCTATTTGTCAGTTAATGTATGTAAACATAAAAATATTAAAAATAAAAACATAAAAATAATAACACAAATAAAAGTTCTACTAAACCATTCAAAAATATTTTAAAATTTGAATAATATAGTTTGATGTAATTAATTTATTTTAATATTTAGAATGGTTCTTGGAATGTGGATGATATGTATCGTGAAAATGAAGAAAAACATGGTGTGCGATCAACATTTGATAGTAGTTTAAATAGTTACATGTGAGTAAAAATAGATTTTATTGATATTAAATAAATAAAGTTTTTTGAAATTTTACTTAATTCTTTTTTTAAACTTTTAACAATGTTTTTTATACTTTTATTTAAATGAATTAGGACACCAATTGAAAGACGTGATGATGAAGCTTTTAAAGAGCAAGAACAAAGGGCTGAGAGAATTGCTCGTGAAATGCAAAACTGCAATGAATATGAGACAATTGACAGTAGTATTGGGGAAGAAGAATTGTTTAGTGCTGTGTCTCGTGTAAGCAATGTTTCTAATGATGGTTTTACTACTAATACTCGTCATTCAAAAAATACTCGTAATGGAAAATCATCTAATATTGTTGGTCCAAGGTTTCAAAATAAAAACTTTACTAAACATCAAGAATTAAATCAAGTGTCAAATTTTAGTAATCCTATCAACCACCATCAATCAACAAATAATCGAACTCAACAAACACTCAGTGGTGAGGGATTGATACGCAATAATAACTCTGGTATTTTTTATTCAAAAAATTTCTATAAGTTATAAAAGTTATCAACAAGTTTAATATTTTTGTTTAACCGTCTAACTTATTTTGTTGTTGTAAGCAATATTTAGTGTTTAATTTTTCATATAAGTTCTATATATTAATAAGTTCTATATTTTAATTTCTCATTTTTGCATTTTAATTACCACTTTAATAGCAAATAATTTTCTTTCTGCTAATTCTTATTCCCTTTAAATATATATATATATATATATATATATATATATATATATTATATATATATATATATATATATATAATATATATATATATATATATATATGTATATATATATGAATATATATATGCGTATATATATGTATATATATATATGTATATGTATATGTATATATATATATATGTATATATGTATGTATGTATATATATATATTCATATATTCAAATCTTTAAACAAAATAGTAAAACAGATTTAAGCTAAAGATTATGTACTTATTAAACTGGTTTTAAAATTAGTTTTAATTTTACTACAACAATAAAAAACTATTTTTATATCACATAACTCCTGGAAAACTGTAAGTACTTCTTTTGAATAACATTTTTAATTAACTAGCTGTATGGGCCTATGCATGCAATGGGTCTATGACAAATTTAAATTTTATAAATAAAAAATAAATTTAGAAAATTTTAAATCATGTCGGCTGTCAACTATTTTTCATGTGTTTAAGAAGCTGTGCATCTTTGAAATTTTTAAAAAATACAACAACTGTTGACCATGTGATTTGATGCGTTCATAAAGGACAAAGAGAAACAGCAGAATAATTTGAAATTTAGGAGCACAATGTAGCATTGGCATTATGAAAACATGTCTAAACCACAAGTTTTTCAACTTGTTTCTCAGTGCAGTGGCCTTGTTCATCAAGGTTTATATTTTGGAGTTATAGAGTTGAGAGAGGGTTGTAACCACAACTAACTAACAAGTAGCTTCCTAAACTGCAGCGGCCTTCTTGACCTTGGGGAGGTGAATTAACAAAAAAAAAAAGAAAATGTTTGGAACCAAAAGCATAAAAAAATTTAATCTACATAAAGTTAGCTAATATTGTTGTAGACAACTATGCACTGCCAATATATCAAAAAGTATCATATTTTGCATATTTAAAATAGTATATGCAGTGTTAAGTTCTGTATTTAGCAAATAATGATGTTAGAAATAATTAAAAAATAATAATAAAAAATGTATTGTCTTTTTTGAAGTTTTAAATACTCTTCTAGTAATCTTTTTTTTTTATCTTGACAACTGTCTAAGCTTTGTTTCAAGTATACTTCAATTTTCCCTCAGCCATTCGTGTCTGACCATTTGGCAAATTGTCTACAAATTGGCAAATCAAATGTTATAATAATAGAAGTATTTTTATTTAAGTTATTTAATAATTTAATATCTTAAAAATTAAATGGGATGACTAGAAATCATGCAACTGCTATAAAAGTTGTATTAAGCATATTTAAAATAGAGTTTGCTATTAAAACTACCATAACATCATTAGTAAAAAAATTAATAGTTAATTTCTTTTACACTTTGTAAAACTCTATAAATTAGAAAAAAAAGCATAATCCTTAGATCAATAAGGTGTAATGTATAATGTAGGTGCTGTTTAGTTTTCAAAAGCATTTTGTTATATATTTATTATTTTAGTGTGTTTTTACTGTCACTTTTATATCTGTTTATAATTAAATGATCATACAGTAATTAATTTTCATCATATGTATTTAAAATTTTGCAATAAAATTGTTTGTGTTTTTTAAAAGCTTGTGTATGTTTTTTCTTTGCATATTTTTAGTTATTAACTTTAATAAAGATTTTAAATTAAATAAGTTATATAGTTTAAAATATTAATGGTTTGAAATATATGATTTATTGTTAAACCTTCAAAAAGGTAGAACTGAAGCAATGCTTTTTGGAACCGCAAGAAAATTATCTAAATGCCGGTGCTTAAATCTACATAATAATGAAGTTCAAATAAAAAATACCAAAACGTACAAATATTTAAGAATCCATCTAGATCCAACCCTTTCACTTAATGGCGATTTTAATTGTAGTAAGATCAGTGGGCGTATTAGTTGTTTTTAAGATCTTAAAGAAAGAACTTGGTTCATGTGTATTTTCTAACAGTTTTAAGGCAATTTGTCATTCAGCAAACACAAGAAACAATGAAATATCACTGACCATACCTAAAGTAAAGCTTGAATCCACAAAAAAAGGTTTCTTTTACCAATGAGTAATTTTTTATAATAGTCTTCTATTTGCTGTTTGCCAGAGTAAGAACCTAAGAGAATTTAAAACTAAACTAATGGATATTTCTAATTTTTAAATTTTATTTTATTCTGTGATAAATCTACTTATATTTTAATATTATTTTATATTCTTAAGTAATAGTTAATTTTATTTATATTTTAATGTATCAGTGCCCAATAGGATAACAGCCTAATTTATTGTGCTGATTTGGAATTACCTGTATAAATATTTTACAATCAATAAATAAATATTAAAAAATAAAATTTTTTAAATTATAAAATGCTATCAGTATTAATTATTACCTCTTTAACAGTCCCTGCCATAATATTACAAATATTGAAAGAGATTTTAAATGTCTCTTTCGTTAAGGTATGTAAGTTGAAAGTGGTTTCTAAATACTCCTGCAGTGATAGTTTTATGCATATTGTTATATTTCATTCTTGTTCGTCAGTAACACTATGTCTTACTTGTTAATTAAAAAACAAGCAAATTACTTGTTAATTAAAGAACAAGCAAATTACTTGTTAATTAAAAAACAAGCAAATTACTTGTTAATTAAAAAACAAGCAAATTACTTGTTAATTAAAAAACAAGCAAATTACTTGTTAATTAAAAAACAAGCAAAGTAAAACAAGAAAATTGAAGAAATGAAGTACAATAATAAAAACAGTATAAAACAAAAAACGAAAAAAAACAATTTTCATTTAAAACAATAAAAAACAAAACATTTTCAAAATATATACTTATAAAAAAAATGTTCTCATCAATAAAGTTGCCTTTTTGTATTTTTTTAAAATTAAATTTAAATTTTTTTAAATGATTGCGTCACTAATTCAAATTAATGAGTTTTTAAGAATACCAAGTTTATTTAGTAAACAAGTATCTTAATGTTTTTTATTTTATTTAGGTGTACTTAATTTGTCAAGATTAGCTGGGTAATGTTTTTTACCATTTTCAGCATGCTCAAGTTAGGAACTCTCTCTTTTCTATCTTCTTTATTTTTGCATATTGTGAGCAGTAATAAATAAATGAAAAGAAAACTTTACACTTATCTGACTTTTATCCTCTGTCGGATATATATATATATATATATATATATATATATATATATATATATATATATATATATATATATATATATATATGTATATATGTATATATATATATATGTATATATGTATATATATATATATATATATATATATATATGTATATAATATATTCATAAACTACAGTAAGTAGTCAGTTGAGAAGTGGAAGAATTACTAATACTTAGTATGTCTACCCTTAGCTAAACGCAGCTGTTCAATTTGTCGAGGCGTAGACTCAAAAAGATCTTGAAGATGCTGTGGAAGGTGATGTTATTCCAAGCATTTTGCAGCAAGTTCCAAAGTTCATCCTGATTGCGTGGCATTTTACCCCTGATTGCCCTGAAGAGTATTTCTCATACATGTTCAATGGGATTCATATCTGGGCTCTGAGGTGGCTATTCTATTTGCTCAACACCCTTATTGTGTAAGAAATTGCACACTAGCTTAGCTTTATGGCAAGGTGAATCATCATTTTGGAAGATAAAGGTACCTCTTCCACCATTAAGCTCTCTGGCTATAGGTAGCATGTAATTTCTTAACACTTGAAGGTCTTGATTTATTAGTCTTGATTCATGTTGCCTCTGCAACGGTACAAATGACCAACCCCATGCCAGGATATACATCCCCAAACCATTAGAGGTCCACCACCATGTTTTACAGTGGGAGCTATGCAATCAGGATGAAACCTCTCATCCATTTTTCTTCTCACAATTACCCTCTTTGCTCCACAAAAGACCAAGAATGAACTTTCGTCACTCCACAGCACTTTTTTTTCAATCTTCTAAAATCCAGCCTCGATGAGCAGTTGCAAAGTTAAGCCTTCGGTGACAATGTAAGGCTGTAAGAAGTGGCTTCTTCACAGCTACACGAGCTCGAAGCCCCAGGTTTTGCAGCCTATTGCGGACAGTTCTATCTATAATATTGACACCATGATGATCAGACATCAAAGCTTGTATTTCCACAGCAGAATGGTGGCAATTTTCCAAACTGAGTCGCACAATGGTCCCATCCTCTCGAGGTGTTGTCTTTTTCAACTGTTCACTTCTAAACCTATCTTTTACTTCCCCTGTTTTCTTGAACTTCATCTTTATTCTTGTCACTGTGTTCTTCAAAATCTTCGTCTCTGATGCAACTTTGCTGAACCTCTTGTGACTTTCAGTAACTTTAGCTACAATTTTCATTTACTCCAGTTTCTTATTTATTTTTTTTAAGCATCTTCACTTCCAACAAGGCTGCAAGCAACCACTAATTAAAGTTGGAAGTTACTGGAAAAGAAAAGATGAGTTCCAGGAAAGCAAGAAGAAGGAAGCGAGTTCGAGGAAAAAAACTAGACGAATAAGATTTTTTGGAGCACTTGGAACAGTCACAGAAAAAGGATGAGACTTAATTGAATGATGAGTAACACGAGAATAAATTCTAGTAGATGGCACAGGAGATGCTAGCTCTTTAGAGCAATGCCCATTATAGTATTTGTAGAAAAGAGAAAGAGAAGCAACATTACGACAATGTGATAATGGGTTGATGTTGGCGGCAAGAGCAGGTCCAACTATGTTTATAATGCGTTTTTGCACCTTGTCTAAAAAAGAAAGGGCATCAATAGAAGATCTGCCCCAGATATGGCAACAGTATTCCATACAAGGCCAGATTTGAGATTTATAGAGGTAGAGAATAGAATCCGTAACAAGAAAGTGTTGAGCTCGATAAAGAGATGCACATTTGGTTTCCAAGAAAGATAAGAGAAGAAGTAAGAGTTAAGAAGTAAGAGTTAATCCTAGAAGATGAAGAGTAGATGACTCATCAAGTACATCACCGTTCATAAATATAGGAAGATCTAAATTATTGCAATAACAATTGGCTGAAAAAAATTAAGTTTTATTTGTATTGACGTTCACCAGCCACTGTAAGCCCCAGGTTGTAGCAGAAGTGAGATCCTTTTCAAGCTCAAATGCCCCCTCCAAGCAATCAGAGAGTGTTGGTTTCTTATCATGACAAGAATAAATGGTAGTATCATCAGCAAACAATGCCACCTTAGATGTAAAAATATCTGGAAGATTGTTAATGTAAATTAAAAAGAGTATAGGGCCAAGGATAGAAGCTTGAGGAACCCCTGAAGTTACGGAATAAGAAGAAGAGTGCTGTCCATCAAGGACAACTTTTATACTACGATTGGAAAAGAAGGATTCAATAATCTTGTAGATGATGCCAGATACACCATAAGAAGAAAGCTTATGGAGAAGACCAGCATGCCCAACTTTATCGAAAGCTTTTGAAATGTCAAGAGCAATGGCCTTAACCTCTCCACCTTTATCTAATGCATAATAAAACCTATCGGGTATTAGTGTTCGTAAATCAGCTGTAGGACGAGAAGATCAAAATCCATATTGATGGTCAGTAAGTATGTTATTAGATTCAAGATGAAAGATTAAGTGTTTGTTAATTAAGGGTTCAAAAACCTTGCTTATGATAGGAAGAAGACTAATGGGACAGTAGTTAGACGAATCAGATCACTCTCCATAATTTTTATAAATAGGGATAACAGATGCTGCTTTCCAGCAGGCTGGAAAACAAGACTCTGATAAGCACTTGGTAAATAGTTTTGAAAGTATAGACGACAGCTCCGGAGAACACTTCTGCAAGACAATAACAGGTATGTTGTTCAGGCCACAAGCTGTAGAAGAGTCTAAGCAGGAAATCACTTTAGATATAGAAGCTGGAGTGATATGAATGTCAAGCAATGGATCAACCTGTTTGTTGGCAATATCAGGTAGAATGCAACTACTGGAATCAAGAGATGATATTGATGAAAAGTTTTTAGCAAACTTTCAGCAAAGTTCACCTTTGTCTTTTGGTGAGGTGACAAATGCTGAACCATACAAGAGAGGTGGAATTAAAGATTTGCTCTTTATATTAATACTATTAAAGATTCTCCAGATAAGATTTTTGAGCCTAATTTTTGAGATAAGATACAAGATTTCATGACCTGAGCTTTGTCGTTAGACAAAATCTTTTTACAATGGTTTCTAGCTGTAATAAACACACGTCTGTTTTCTGGAGAATTGTTTTGCTGATAGATATAGAAGTAACGGGTTCGATTGGCAATCGCAGCAGCACAGTGTGAGGAAAACCATGGAGGAAAGTGAGGCTTGACCTGGAATTGTTGAGAGGGAACAAAAGATTCTATGCCAACCTGAATGCATTAAAAAGAGTGCAGTCTTGAGATGAAGGAGAGCAATATAGAACAAAGAGAAAGGCAATAGAGTAAAGTGGTGCTAAACGAAAGCACATGATAGAATAGTTTGAATCTGTGGATTCAAACCTAGTTTCGACTAGGTGAGTTTCTTTACGACAAATAGGTGTGTTCTTACGAATATAAATGCCCAGGTCAAGCATTTGACTATTTGAATCTTTACAAATTAAAGGAAGATAACCATCAACACTAAGATCGGAAGATGAGACAGCCAAACTCAAATTAGTCTCACAAAGAGTAAGTAGGTCTGGTGAACTTTGCAAGAGATAAGACTCAACAGAAGAAAAGTTACTTCAAAGACCATGGATATTAGTGAATGATAGGTTTAGTGAACTTGGTGATGATGATTGTTTTTTGTGTTTTATAGTTTTTGGTACTTTATTCATTTTTAAATTTGTTGAAGAACATGACTCAAAGCATAGATAGTAGTCAGAACACTGTTCAATAGCCCAAGCAATTGTCACGTTGCTATTAATAAACCCTAAGTCGTAACAAAGGGCTTCAGATAGAATCTGTTTACCCCTTTTTATTTCCAGGCATACTTACATAATTAGCTAGTAAATTTATTAATTTTTAGTAAGTAGATCATTAGGAAGCACAAGAATAATTTTAGACAGTATTAAAACGTCACATAAATATAAATAACAAAGTAAAATCATTAATTGTTAATCATAATACACATAAATATGAAATAATAGTTATTGTGCAACATATGGAAAACAACATTATGGTCAGTGCAAACATTACACAATATCAACCAATTTATATCAAATCTAAGAATGCCAAACTGTACAAAGATGACTAATGTGCACAGTCTAATTATTTAAATCATTAAAATTAAAAGAACTCACTACATTTTACTGAATGAACTCTAAAACTAATATGGATGTTATTCTAGCCTGTCATGCAATTATTGAATATTGTGACATTAGTGATTCAAAATATGATTATTGATTTATTTTTCATAACTGTTCAGGATAGTTGATCAAAATAACTTTGCAATGGTCTTTACTATGCATCACATATAGAAATATTTAATTAAAAAATCATTTTAAGTACATACAAATAACAAATTCTGTAAAATTAACTAAATTTGTGGTCGGACACATGACCTTTTTCCGCCACTGTGTGTATGTATATACACACACACACACACACACACACACACACACACACACACACACACACACACACACACACACACATACATATACATATACATATGTGTGGCCAAATTATTAGTGACACTTTTTTACTAATTTTTAAGTTTAAACTACTTAAATGAATAAATATATATCTTGTAGTATTTACTCTTTTATAAAAAGTTTTAAAATAACAAATAAGATAATAATCTTAATATTTTATAATGCAACTCTTTGCTACTGGTCCTGCCTCATGGTCCCTTCTACAATGTAGAGGGAACCCATGCCCATAACTGAGATCACAGACCACACAATTATACTCACAGAATGTTTAACCTTTTTTATAAGGCAGTCTTGGTGGGATTTTTTATTCTGAGCGACATTGGACAAATTAGCTTTTGTCCAGCAAGATTTGAAATGTTGACTCATCCGAGAAGCAAACCTGTTAAAACATTACAAAGATGTTTAAGACAGATGTCCTTAATTTTATGGTCACAATTTGGAATAGTGATCTTTTTTCTTCCATTTCTGCCGACCTGGTCTAGTACTAGGGATACATTTGTATCAATTTTTCTTTTGTTTCAGCTCATTGCTGACTTAGAAACACTTGTAATTGCTGGTATCTTTCTCTAAGAATGTGTAGAATGAAGAAGTAAGGTTTTTATTTTGCTACATTTTTTAAGGTTAAGTCTGAAGACTTGCCCATACTAAAAAAATCAATGATAGGTGAGGATGAAAAGGTGAGGTGAAAACTTTAACATACCTAAGATGTAATCAGCCTTAGCAGCAGCAGTGAACACTTGATTATTGTATTTTAGATCATCAGAGTGTTAAACACCAAAGTCTTTTTCTAATGTTGTTATATCTAACCAGATTCTTTTGATTCTACTATTGGAATTGTTATCATTGATGAAATAATGTAAGGGGCAGATCTGGATTGGTTGATATGCATAACTTTACATTTTTTAATGTTAAGTTGCATGAGCCATTGTTGGGTCCAATTGACAATGTTATCAATATAAGCTTGCAGACGATGTTTGCTTTCTAAAGTGTTGAGTACACCGAGAACCTTTGTGTCATCTTCATACATTTTGCAATTGTTAATATTATTATTATCATTGTTATTATATATATTTATATATATATATATATATATATATATATATATATATATATATATATATATTTATATGTATATATATATGTATATATATACATATATATATATACATATATATATATATATATATATATATATATATATATATATATATATATATATATACATACATATATATATATATATATACACACATATATATATACATATATATATATACATATATATACATATATAAATATATACATATATATATATACATATATATATATATATACATACATATATATATATATATATATATATATATATATATATATATATATATATATATATACATATATAAAGATATAAAGATATATATGTACAACTATAAATACATGTTTAGATAAGCACTGTGACTTTTCATTTCACAAATTTGTTAAGTCATTTGAGTTGTTAAGTGGTACTTTAATATTTCTATATATACAGGCTTGGGCAGGAACGGCATGCGGTCGAATGCTATTGCTGACCACGCAAATAGCTTTTTTGGTTTACAACTTGACCACGACTGTTTAGATGTTTTGATGATTTAAACATTTCTGAAATGCACTGAAAAAAAAACACTAAGCTAAACAGTTTAGCTGAGCGTTTTAAAGTCTAGAAATTATAAAAAAAATTAAAAAAACTGAGAAAAAAAAAAAATTCCTTACGAAAAAAAAAAAATAAGTTTTAAAATAAAACTCTAACTCAAAGCGAAGATTACTTATTGTTACATTTTTATTGCGTTTGAAATAAGTTACCTTAAAATTTATCTTATGAAATGTTTTATTAAAGTTATTTAAAACGTTTTTGCAAATTACTTTTAATGATTGTGTAATAAATGAACAAATTTTATTTAAATTGTTTATTTAAAAAGTGAAAATAAATTATTGAAATGAAAAAAATATAATATTTTTAAATTGTATAAACATTTTTTTCAAAAAGTTGCAAGAAAAAAAAAAAAATTTTTAAAATGTAGTCTTTTTAGAATAGTTATTTTTAATCATTTCATTAGTAGGTTAAGTTTAAAAAAAAAAGCTTTTAAACAATTCTTTGTAAAAGTAGAAACAAAAAAGTATCGCAAATTAAATCAAAAAAAGGAATTAAATCTTTGCAACGGGAAGATTTTAATTAATCCATTGCAACGTGAAGATTTTATTTAAACTTATTCATAATTTAAAGTATTTAAAAAAAAGTTATCTTATGAAAGATTTTTAGAAAGACGTGGAAAAATAGTTCAAATTCATCATAAAAAATACATGCCTACTAAAAAAATTTACACATTTAATTGACACAAAAGGCGTTTATTTTTAATGATCATTATAATTAATTTTTTATTTTATTTGAAGTCTTTGCATTTGTTTGAAAAGATCAATGGTTAATTGTTATTCATAACGTAATGGTTATTTATAACGTAATAATCTTTTTATTGCATTTAAATTGATCAAATATTAAAACAGCTGTGATTAAATTGTAAAGAAAAAAAATCGTGTTGTCAGTGGCAGAGTGTGATTGCACACCATTCCTGTCCAAGCTTATATATATATATATATATATATATATATATATATATATATATATATATATATATATATATATATATATATATATATATATATATATATATATATGTATATATATATATATATGTATATATATATATATACATATATATATATATATATATATACATATATATATATATATATATATATATATATATATATATATATATATATATATATATATATATATATATATATATATATATATATATATATATCAGGGATGTACTCTCATGGTTGTCATGGTGGCACAGGACGACTTGTTTTCTCCAAGCACATTTGAAATTTAAAAAAAATGTCTGCGAGTAGCCCAACAAGACGGCCAGACAGTTTGTTACTTACAAAAGTGTGTTTATTAATAAAATCTATAAAGATTTTATTCCTTGTGATTATTTAAAAAGCAATATACACTTAGTTTAACATTTAGTACGCAACAGTGCATTATATAATTTTATCAAACCTAGTAAAAAAAAGCTGACATGCTGTATAGTATTTCGAAGTGCGACTGTATTGATTTTTTATACATTGTTGTTGCATTTTGAAGCAAGCTTCTTAAAAATTTAAAATGAGTTTTAAAGTTACATTTTCTTTCATTTCCAAATGCTATTGTCTCATTTTTTAAACCTTATAATCGCATTTTGAATCACGTGAACAAGCAGTTGAATCTTAAACACTGAATCTCTTTTGTTTTTCATGAGTAAAATAAATTTCTTTTAACTTTGTCAAACAAAATTAGCAAAATAAAAAACATTATTAAGATGCACAAGAAAAAGCATTTTTAGAATGCAATTAATGGTGGAAGTTAAAATTATTTTTTTCTAAAAAAGAATCTTATTATAATGAAAAATGTTCAAAATATCAAAAACATAATGTTTTAAACTTCAACTAAATTAACTTTTACTGAAGATTGAAAGAGAATAATGAAATATTCTTCTATATAGAAAATATTTCTTTGCAGTTTTGGCTTTCAATATTTTTGCTTCACGTAATAAAATCTTTGTTAAGAAAACAAACAATACGACAGATATTGACTACTACAAAAATGATAACACATCTATAATTAAATTAATTAACAAATTAATTTACTTTTGAATAAACCCTTCCTTAGTAGACATATTTTTGTAATCGGACATTCAAATTTTTTTTCTTCATTATAATCACCCGAGAAGAAATACAAAAGCTTTTACACCAGACTATTGATTATCATAGCAGACAACTCAAGTGAGAAATAATAACTGTTTCAGTTGCCCTGATGGCAACTGGGAAAAACTGGAGGGTACACCGCTGTATGTGTGTGTGTGTGTATATATATATATGAGTTATTGCCACCAATGGTTAGCATTTTGTTTATTCTATTACATGGCAGAGTGGTATAAGTCTAATGATATTGATAATGATGCTGGATAAATATAAAATGATGCTGGATAAATATAAAATGATACTGTTTTTTGTTATGCTCCTCACTAAACAGCTGTTTTTGTTCACAGCCATAGTGATATTAGTCAGACTACTAAACTAGATATGAGTGACTTATACCACTATGCATCTCAGGGGCTTATATATATATATATATATATATATATATATATATATATATATATATATATATATATATATATATATATATATATATATATATATATATATGTATGTATGTATATATATATGTATATATTTATATATTTTTATATATATATATATATATATATGTATATATATATGTGTATATATATATGTATATATATATATATATATATATATATATATATATATATATATATATATATATATATATATATATATATATATATATATATATATATATATATATATATATATACAGTATTGTGAATATTAATTGCATCAAAATTAAAAACAATAAAATTTTAAGTTTTCTTGCTCTAATAAAATAAAAACTCGTGCACTAATATTTTGTGTCCTCCTCGTGCTGCTTTGACTTTCTGCATACGATTTGGCATGAAATCCACTAAATTTTTACAAATGTTTTGAATTTCTGTGTCTTCAATCCAAATCTGAAGGATAGTGGTGGTAAGCTTAGTTTTAGTTGTGCAGTCATGTTTTCGCAGTCTTTTTTTTACAATTGCCCAGAGATTCTCAATTGGATTAAGATCAAAGAAGTTGCCAAGCCATTTAAGGGTTTTAATATTATTTTTTACCATGAATTTCTTGACTTTTTTATAAGTATGGCATGTGGCTAAATTCTGCTGTAATATTCCGTTTTCATTTGGAAACACTTTTAACATCTCTATAATTAAATGTGTTTGCAGAACCTCAATGTAAGTGTCAGAGTTCATCATTCCAGTAACTGGGTAGAGTCTTCCTGGTCCAAAAGCAGAGAAACAACCCTAAAACATCTTCTTTTCTGGATGCTTGGCATATTGTTCAATGTGTCCGGGTCGTATAGGCTCACCATCAGAACGACAAACAAACTGTGACCGTTGGCCTTGCACTTCAAAATGTGATTCATCCAAAAACAAAACCTGCAATCAATAAAAAAACAAGTTAACTGTTATTAAGTCTCTTCAATTTAATACCTTCAATTTAAAAATAGTATGATATACAAATATAATAAATAAAATAGCTGTAAATTTAATAAACACATTTTGTCTTACCCTTCTCCATTGTTTTTTAGTCCACTTTTTGTATTCCTTTGCCCACAAGAGACGCTTCTTCTTCATGACATCTGTAAGTAATGATTTTTTAGAAGGTTTTCTGGCAAACCCTCTAACAGCTATCAACTTCCTCCGCACAGTACTCGAGCAGACATGGATGTCATGTGTAGCTAAATCATTCATTAGTTGGTCACTTGTCTTTTTTGGATTTTTGATACTCTCCAGCATCAGATATCGGTCATCTCTTTCTGAAGTCTTTCGTTCTTTGACTTTATATATATATATATATATATATATATATATATATATATATATATATATATATATATAAATAAAAAGATATATATATATATATTTATATATGTATGTATGTATATGTTCTATTCTTTTGAAACCATTACCATTGTCAAAACGGATATTTATTAATTTGTTTTCCTTAATTTCCATAAAAGCTTTTCTTTGTTCTCTTGTTAAATTTTGATTTTTTTTTTTATCTACTTTAAGTTCTTTTAAATAATTTTTTCTCAATTCCTGCGCGCTTTCACTTTTGCTGAGTTCTCTTCTACTTATTTAATTGAATAAAATAAAACAAATCACATTTTATTTCAGAAACACAACAATAGTATTTCAAAAAGTGCTGCAGTCATTTAACTAGCAGTGGTATCTGAAAATGGAGAAAAATAGTAGTTTTTCTTGTGTTAAACTTTAAAAAAGTTAATTTTTTATCATTAAAAAGCTAAAAATAAGTATAATATAATATTTTCCCTATTTTGTTGCAAAACCTTTGTTTTGGATAATGGTTTTGCAATTGTAATTTTTGCTGATGCATTGAGTCATCTAAGTGTTGACATTTTTCTGCGGGTATTGCGTACCATTTTTGTTGAATGTACCATGGCTGCTGGGCATTTGTTGGGTTAGTAGCAGAAACGGCTTTTTTAACATCTCCCCATAAGTTTTTAATAGGATTTAGTTCTGGTGACTTAGCAGGCTACTTTATAACCTCAACTCCATTGATCTGAAACAATTTCTTTGCCTTGCAACTAGAGTGTTTCAGGTTGTTATCTTGTTGAAAGACCCCTTTTATATCTTCATTAGCATAGGGCAGCATGACATTATTGAGGATGTTGACATAGATGTGTTGGTCCATGATACCATTAATTGTATAAATAGAACCGTCGTCATTATATAAGAAACAACCCCATACCATGGCTTTGGCTTTACTACATTTCACAGACTTAATGGTATAATTTTTTCTGGAATTCTGTATTAGTTTGACATCTTACATATTGTCTAAAACCTATAACTCCATAATGAACAATTTTCAATTCAACTGTTCATAATACATTTTTTATGATGTTTGTTCGTGAGCTGCAAACATTTAGTGGTATGTTTTTTGTCAACTAATGGACCTTTTGTGGACTGTGTATATAAATTGTTCTTTCTTAAGTGCTACAATAAGTAATGTCACTCACTTGTAATTCAAGATCATCTTAGACTTGCTTAGCCAATGAAAATGGTTACTTTTAACATATCTAACAATTCTTTGGTCTTCTTGTGCAGTAGTCCACTTCATTTTTCAACTTTTGTTTTATAATTTATTGCATTTGAAATCATCTTTGCAGAACATCCAAATATGTTGTATATATGAGTAAGATTTACCCTTTCTATGTTGCTTCAAAATAATTTTGCGTACTGCTTTTGTATAATGCTGTCCTCAGTCTACTTTGAAAGGTTTAGAAAGTACTTTTACCATTAAGCATACACAATTAAATAAAGAATATATTATAGTTGAAGTAATACTTACTTTTTTTATAAAAATTGTGAAAATCTTTTTAAATTTTATAAACTTACTTTAAAATCAATACAATATTTTAAATGCATTCCCTCAATTACAATAATTTTATCAAAAATAACAATATTCTTGGATGTATTAAATTCTTATTTGCTCAATTTATTTATATCATTCTAATATATGCACACATACAAAATTATTTTTTTATACAGAAGGAGAATAATAATGAAAATATGAATAGTTTTTTAGTACTGCGCCCCTACATGCCTCTATGCTACATGCCCCTATGCTACATGCAACTGTTTGACAATAATAATAAACTGTGCCAGATTTAATTGAAAAAAAAATTCTCTAACCCTGATGTTTAAATAAAAAATAAAAAATTCTGAAGATTTCAAAAAATAAAAAAGTTATTTTATAATTTTATTTTAATCATATTTTTATATTTAAATATAAATCAGTGTATGAATTTATACATATATATAAATCTGTGTATAAATTTATACATAAATATAAATCTCTGTATAAATTTATACATAAATATAAATCTGTTTATAAATTTATTTTTAGTTAATCCTAATCAGGCAAGTAGCCAAGCAGTTTTAAGTTCTCAGCAGCTTACAGAATCTATTGGACCAACATCTGATTTTTCTCGCGTATCACATCAATTAGACAATTTTTCTATCGCTCAATCTGGAATTCGTACAATGTCTTATTCTGCTGTTACCAAAGTTCCTAAAGTGAGCCAGTCAAATAAACCCCAAAATCAATCTTTAGTTCAACAGTCTAATGTTACTTCCATGTCAACATCATTTAATGACACTCCAATTTTGAATTCTCCACCTGCAAATAACTCGCCACACCAACTAACTAATAATTTAAATTCATCACCAGAGGCTTTTTCAACTGCTAAGCAGAAAGTGAACCAAAATTCAAAAAACTATGCATCTATTGCTTCTAATGTTGTTGCTCAGCAACAGACTGTAAAAGAGGCAAAACATATAGCAAGCTCTGAATGCAATACTAATAATGAATCTATTTTACCTAAACCTCAAGAGCAGTCTAAATTTATTGTTCAGGAGCGAAAAACATTACTTCCAGAACAAAAAGAGTCTCCTCAATTAGCAGTGGATCCATCAAGCACAAATATCAAACTTAGTTTAAATAAATATGGAAAAGTTCATTCAACACAAAATGCAGATGAGGGTATTTTTTATCACTAAAATAATCTTTTTAACTAAAAGTTTTTTTAGCTATAATTTTTTAACTATAAGAATTTTATTTAGATTTTATTTATTTAGTTACACAATTTTAGCTAAAAATGAATATAAAAATAATTTATTTTATAGCATTGAAGAATTTATTTTACAGCATAAAAGAATTTATTTTAGAGCATAAAACAGTAGATGTCAATGAATTAAAAGAGTTTGGACGGGATTTTAAGGTTTTTTTTAAAACTAATTGAAAATTGTCATCTTCCTTATCTGTTTCCTTTTTCCATAAAATCAATATGTAATGTTTTTAAATGGACCGTTTATTTTGAAAGTGGTGTAAGTCCATTTTTCAAAAAAAGTTAGAAATCACATAACTTACATTTCACTTAGTGGGCACTTTTAATTTATAAACAATTTACAGTTAGTATTTAAACATATTCATATGCTTTGATTAATTTAAAATTCGTTAATAAATGAAATTGCATAACAATTGATTATAAAAATGGTGTAAGTCCATTTTCTTTAGAATTGTTTATTAAGCACTTAAAAAAGTTTATCCGTCAAATTACGCAAAAGCGTAATTTGAAATAATAGGATAGAATGAAAAAACCGTTAGCCACAGAAGTGCTTAATATTGCATGTTTTAACATGTCCTGAGAATTTGCATAATTGCAAATCAGCAAAATATTTGTTTAAAATGCATTGTTATCAGAATTAGTTTGACAGTATCGAAGTGTAGTCCCGATATTTAAATTTAATATATTTTTTACAATTATTTACTTTTATTCTATAACAAATGGATAATTTCATGTTAACATCAGATAGTGATACAGGTAGGAAGTAATAGTAAATCATTATTATACTATAGTTTAAGGTATTTATTTTATTTTATTGTAAATATAAAATCACATGAATATAAACATGAATAAAAACACATGTTTAAAGAAAATTACAAAAAGAAGAAGAATTATAGAGCTAGAATGTACATCAGATGAGGATGATGATTCATATAGCCAAAACTTCGATTCTGCAAAAGAAAATAAAGGACAATATGCCATAAGAATAAGTAAAATTAAGTGAAATTCCGGACAAGAATATTGTACAAAAAACGGTAAAATTATTCCAGAAAGAAAACTTGAAAATAAAAATTGTAACTGTTCGAAAAAATGCGTAGAACGTTTTAATGAAGCAGAAGGTAAAATAATTTTTCAACAATTTTGGAATATGAGCGACTTTGATAAACATAACTTATTTCTCCATGAAAGTGTTCATAGTTATCCTGTAAAAAGAAGAAGGCCAAGAAATTATGGTGGATTTTTGAGGACTAATTTGTATAAATTTCACTCAAGCACTCCTCGTGAAAACATTTTAGTATGTAAGAAATTTTTTATAAATACTTTTAATATATCTACGGGACGGATTAATCGCATCTTAAAAGCAAAATATAATCCAAAAGACATGCGTGGGAGAATGGATGGTTCTTGCAGGAGAGCTAGTGAACTCGCAATAAAATTTGTTAGAGAACACATTAAAAGTTTTCCTGCTTTTGAGAGTCATTACACTCGATCCCAAAATCCAGAACGAAAGTATTTGAACCCTGAATTGAACATAAACAAAATGTTTAATTTATACTTAGAAAAAGGTGCGGAAATTGATGAAATTGCAGTTAATGAAAGGGCATCTCTTTATAAGAGATTTTAAGTTATATTTCCATCAACCACGCAAAGACCCGTGTGAAAGATGTGATTTCATTAACATGAAAATTCAGACTCAAACAGTGATAAAGAAAAGGTGACTCTGGTACAAAGACATAATGTTCACATAAAAAATGCCAAATTAGCAAGAAAAACTTTACAAGAAGATAAAATTCTAGCAACAGAAAATCCAGAAAGGTATTTTGCCTTTTTTTTCGATTTAAAAAAAGCCTTACTCTATCCAAAATTATCCGTTTCGATCGTATATTATAAGCGGAATATGTATGTTTTAAACTAGGGATTCCATAATTTTCACAACAGTAAAGTTTTTATGTATGTATGGGGCAAAATTACTGCTTTTAGGGGATTGCAGGAAATTGCATCTTGTTGCCTGAGACATTTACAAAATGTAACGACCCAAAATTATGTTATAGCTTACAGTGTACACAGTGTATATGTACACTGGGCAAAATCAAAATATTCAAATGGCATTGATATGGTTAAGAGTTGTCCAGTCCTCGGAAAATAACATTGAAATCATTGACCATAAATTTTTGCTTTCTGGGCATTCATATTTACCAAACAATGCAGATTATGGTGTTATAGAAAATGGCATTCTGTAAAAAGAATTTCTTGTACACTCCTGAGGATTATTATGAGATTATAAAACAATGTCGACAAAATGATAAGTTTAATTTGTATAAAATGAAACGTGAGAATTTTATTTCAACATAATATCTAGAAAATGCAATTAAAAAAAAAAAAAAATACTGAAGGAGAAAAGGTTAACTGGCTGAAAATATGTTGGCTGAGGTTTTGTAAAAGAGAACCATATACTATTTCATATAAAACATCAATGGAGGATACGGAATTTAAGACTTTAGACTTACCGCCATCTGTTTGAGGAAGACCACCAAAATTTGAAAGAATCGCGCTATGTATATAAATGCCAGACCCATTACACATGAAAAATATAAGGATATGATGCAGTTATTGCTTTATATACCTCCTGTGCATCATAAATATTTAAAAACACTTTTACATAATGAGCCTACATAAAAACCAGTAACTAATGTTCAGCTCGTTTAACGTTGAGAATTAAAAAGACACTATTTTATTTCTTGTTTTTTTTTTGTTGTTTTTTTTAATAAAGAAAATCAGAACGAAACAATGTATTTCCAGTGAAAATTAATTTTTTATTATTGAAATTTATTGATTTTTACAATTCAATAATTATGATAGTGGTGAAGTCCATTTATGACCCTGAATGAATATGTTATTTTAGTTAAGTTCTCATGCAGGTCATTTATGTAATCAAATTACACATTTCTAAATTCGTAGAAACATTGCCAACTTAGTTAGCAATGGCTAATTTGGCAATGGCTAATTTATGCATATTAAAAATATGCATAAATTAGCAATTTATGCATATTTTTTAATCGACTAAAATGCTAACCTTTAAATATCTCGAAAGCAGAAAAAATGGACTTACATCACTTTCAAAATAAACGGTCCAAATGATTAAAAATCATATAAAAACATTTTTACAGATTTTTTCATATCTACAATCTCTTCTAAATAATTGATGTTGTAAATGATTATTTTTAGTTAACAGATAAGCCTGCAAAAAAAGTATCAAAAACACGAATGTTTCCTACCAACACTCGGGAGACAAATGAGTGTCTACATGGAAATAATGGTTTAGAATTAAAAAAAAAAAATTTTTTTTAATTATTTTTGTGTAACTTTTAACCTATCTGAATATGTACCACATAACAAATACTTATATATTGTGTGTATGTATGTATGTTTATATATCAGTGTTGTTTTAACAATTTTAGTTATTTTTTAGCTAAGCCTGTGGTAACAAGTGAAAGTAGTGTACCAATCATAACTACTCTTGTGACAAATATTTCTTCCACAACTACAGTTAAAACAACAGCTAATGTTGTGATGTCTTCAGAAAATATTGTTTCGTAAGAATTTAGTTTTTGCTTTGTTAACAAGTTTTATAAGTTGTTTTATATAAACATTTATTAACATAATTAGAAGAAAAATTCATATTTAGTGAAATAAATTTTTTTTAGATAAGTGTTCCATTTAAATATTTTTATGTAAATTATATCTTAAATACTATTACTTCAAATATAATTTACATTTAAATTCTTTTTTGGAAAAATGCAACAAGGATTTTATTATTTGTAATTTTAATTTCATATATTATTTAAAAAGATTTTTTTTCTTATTTCTATTAATGAAAGTTTGTACAATACTCTTATTGAAAATATTTCTTATTAAAAATATTTTTAATATTAAAAATATTTTCAATAAGAGTATTGTACAAATCATTATTAATATCTTATCTCCAGTATTTTTAGAACAAATATAAAAAATGCATATTTTGATGGATTTAACTTTTGGTTGATATGAAATAAATTCTCTATTCAAAGATTTCAAAGAATTCAAAAATTCATAAAAGTTCAAAAAGAATAAATTCATAAACATAAAGACAAAAATCTAACTTATTTTATGATTGTAATATATCAAGTTTGATAAATAATACAGTTTAAAAAATAAAATCAATAAAATAAGATTTTTTTTATTTAAATCAATTTTTTTTGATTTACATTTAAAAAAAAAAAGAAACTTTTTGATCATATATTTTTAGTTTTTAAAAATATTATAAAATCATAACTAAATCAATTTAGAATATTAAAAAGTCTTTTTTAATGATGATTATTTACAAGTTTTCAAAGATTTAATCAATTAAATTCATTGATTCCAATGCTTTTTGATTAAATAGTTTTAATAGAAAAAAATAAATTTCCTGCTTTCTCAATTCTGAGTCTGTTTCTAATGTTTGAATGCACAAGACCAAATGATGAAAATACTCTATCAACTCCTGCAGTTGAAGCAACAGCAGTAAGTAACTGATCAACAACTTTCACTAATTCCTGATTCACACAATCATTATGAGATTTCCACCACATGGATATATCGTTTGAACAATGTTATTATGCAACATAAGTTTTTATGTGCTGGTTCTACTTTAAAATTAATCAAATGTGGTAGACAATCTGGATTCTTTGAAGCTGCAAAGCCCATTCCAATCTCACTTTCCTTATCAGTTAAATCTTTATTTCTATTTTTTAAGATTTACAATGTTAGTCAAGAAATGAGCTGGGGTCATTTTTTGCTGTATTCTTTTGGATAACTTCTTCTTAGCATCTTGGCTATGTTTAGGACTTAATTCGCTCTAAAGGTTTTTCCAAAGGTTATTACTACACTGTTGCCAATAGTGCAACTGTCCCTCTGCTTCAGGTCTAATGCAACAGCAATTGGTTTAAGCATTTGTTCTTAACAGTTCTTTGCACTTCGCTTTACACCGAGATAATTTAAAATATTTTCTACAATTTTTAACAACTTGAACTATCTGCACTTTGATGTTTAGAATTACCAAGTCTTGAGTCAATAGATTGAGAATATGAGCTGAACATCCATATGTAATGACATTAACATTATCTCAAGTTTCCAATTGTTGTTTGATTTTTGACACATTTATTGCATTATCAGTTAATACACTGCAAACTTTACAACCAAACTATTTTTTTGAATTTTTTATAGAGATAACAGCAACATCAACTGTCAGAAGTATGTGAATGGCCAGAGGTATCAATTTTACCTGCAAGATTGATATCTGAATTTGTTGTTGTTCTTGTGGCACGAACTATTGGTTCGTTATAAACATTGCTCTACCCATCAATATTTATGGTTAACAAACATTGCTCTACCCATCAATATTTACTGACTGATCATAAAGTAAATCTGAACAGCTAGTTAAACTCTTCTTGTTAACAGTATTTAGTAGTTTTAGTTTTTTTCATTTTGTAGTTTTAATAAGGTATGAATCCAATTTAGTTGTCACTGTCTTGCCTTGGTCTTGTCACTGTCTTGCTTGGTCTTGCCACTGTCTTGCTTGGTCTTGCCACTGCCTTTTTATGTGAACATAAGAATTTTGTACATTAGATTGGCTAGATTCATTTTTCTTAACAGAACATTGACTAGTTTGTGCTTCCTTAATTGGTTGGAATTTTCTGCATTGTCTTGACAAATATTAATGTTTTCATCTTTCAAAAAATAACATTTAACACTTGTGGTTTTTTATTTGAGTACCCAAACCTTGCATTTATACACCCCAACTTTTGCATTTAGCTTTATTACCCTTTTCCCCAAACTTTACAGGTATTTCTTCAAACCATGTCCAAACTGCATTTTTTTTCCTACCAGCGCCACAAAGTAACAAGCAATTATTTATAAATAATGTAGAAAAAAATAAGCTAGAATTTGTAACTTTTATATAAAAAGAATATATTTATATTTATTATATAAATAGTGACAAAAATAAAAATTAATGTAATTTGTCAATAGGTTAAAACATGAAACAAAAATTTACTTTGATGGATAAAAATCTTTATAAGTTATATATTAATTTTTAAATCTATTGTAAGATTTTTATCTATTTTTATATAATGAATTACTAATATATTACTAATATATATTATATAATGCATTACATGACTATTATAACTAATGCTTATTTAAGTAGGAGTTATTTTTAGCTAGTGCATTAAACTTTAAGTTGATTAATCAATAATTAATCATTAAAAACAATTTAAAGCATTAAAAAAACTCAATTTAAATCATGATTTTTATTTGTCCGATTTGAAATTGATTCAAATCAGGGTTGGCAAAAACCCAGTTTTTTAAAAACCCAGCCCAGTGGGTTTTATTAGGTAAATTTGGGTTTTATTGGGTTTTATTTTTATTTTTTTTTGTTTAATCTTCTACCTTAACTTTATTTAAAATGTATTTTATATAATATTATTTAATAATTTATAACAGAATTTTTCAAATTATTATGAAAAAGATTTTTAAATATAATTTAAAACTGTAACAGAAAAGAGCGTTAAACCTAAATGAATTGATTTATTTTAGTTATATAAGTAATACTTTTTATAATTAATAATGTCAATGAGAAATGGGAAAAAGAAGGCTGCAAAATGTGAGAAAGTAACTGAAGTTTCAATCAAACTTTGAATTTGAACTTAAAATTCAAATGAACAAACTTGTTTCTCAGCGCAGCAACCTTGTTTATAAAGATTCGTGTTTTGGACTTGAAGAGTTAAGAGAGGGTTGTAACTACAAAAGTAGCCTCCTCGACTGTAGTGGCCTTCTTAGCCCTGGGAGGTGAATAACATAAAAGATAAAAAGTGACAATCTCAATTTGTAACAATATTTTAATGAAAATGTATTTCCTAATAATGATTAAAATATTAGTAAAATCTGCTCTTTTAGCTGTTATTATTGGTAATAATTGTTAATAGTTAATAAATAATAATTTTTTTACCTAATAATAATAGTTAATAATTAATTTAGTTAACAATATAATAGTTATAGTTAATGTTGGTAATAATGTTGGTTCGCAAGATTATAAAATATTTTTGAAAAAACCCAATAAAACCTAGGTTACCCGGGTTTTATTGGGTTTTTTTTAGGCGGTTTTATTGGGCGGGTTAAATCAATGGGCAATGTTCCTTCATGAATGTACAATTTGTTCCAAGCATTTAGTAACAAAGAGATCAAAGTATGTATTTGAATGCATATTTTGATCTCTTTGTTACAAAGTCATCTAAGTTCATGGTTACAATTTATCCATAATTTTTTTTTTCGGCTGGCTTTTTATGTGAAATCAACATTTTTTCATTTGGTTTGATTATCAACATTGTTACTGAAAAAAGAGAGACTGGCAAGGACTTCAATTAAATACCATAAATGTTCTGCAATTGCTTTTATGGTAGATTCAGCCAACTCTTTGTCAAACATGTTTAAATTATTTAATTTCTTAATCAGTGTCAGGTCATTGTGAGGAGCAAATAAAAAGATGACCACCCTAAACCTATGTTCCATGTAAATCAAAATTGAAAAAATTGAAAACTGTGGAAGATTCTGTTCTTCATTTTTTGTTAAATAAAATTGATGTTGAAACAAGTAGATTTTAATAAAGTAAAGTGGTTTTGCTATACATCGAGCTTGGTGTATAACATCAGGAGTACAAAAAGTTGTTCCACTTTGACCTAGAGAAGTTTTTCCTAAAAAAATTATCAACAGTTTCAAAAATTCTTTGTAATTGTTGCAAAAAATTCTTTTTAATCGTTGTTTTGTTCCTTGCAGCATATTCTTTAGCAAATTCTACTTCTGATGGTAGAAACGAACCATACACTTAGAGATCTGCATCAGTTAAGACCCATGATTCAGAATTAAGTTTACTCCACTGATCATGAAATTATTGAAATAACTTAACCTCTCGACCGATAGATGGTCAAAGCAAGTTTTTTTTAAACATGGTGTTGACAGGCTGTGTATAATAAAGACTTAATTTATATCTCAATTAATTTTTCCAGCAAATTACAAGCACTTTTATGTATACCATGTGCTTAATTCATTTGTTTGCCAGTGCCTCTATACAGTTTAGGGACTGACAACTGTTTTAGACATCATATTCTGTCACTAATATAGGCAGTTGATCCACTTTATCTCTGCTGTTTAAATCAGTTAAGAATTTTCCGTCCCAATGTAATGAAACCTGTGGTTTGATTTCTAAAATAATTCTTTTAGAAACAGTACATGGACATCAAAGAAATTCATATGGTGTAGAGAAATGTTCAATATTGGAACTTAACCCTTGACAAATTGTAGGCAAAACCAAGGAACCAGAATAATTGGGAATTTTCAAACAGTCAAGAGCTGAACAAAATACTGGAGTAATCACTTTGTTTCTGTTTCTTCACTCTTTTTCTGTTTCAATTTCTTTGATGATGATGAAATAAAGTTGTCTAGTTCATTATCAGTACCTGAGAGGAGTACTAGTTCATTATTAGTACCTGATTCTATCAAAACTAGGTCTGTGACTGTCGAACATATTCCTTCTCTTCTTTTCAACTCTTTTGTTTGCTTTTGTTCTATCTAAAATTTGCTGTTCTTGTTTGTATACTTCACAACCAACTGAACTCATAGCCTATTCTTCCTTCTCTTTGCAGTATAAGAAATGTGTCTTCTTCTATTGTAATTAATTTTAAAGCACCTTTATGAGCAATATCAAATAGTTCTTCAATTTCTTGAGAAAAAGTTTCTTCATTTGTTTACTGAGTTTCTGTTTTGTTGTCTTTATTCTTTTTCAACTTTTCGTATTTCTCAATCTCTCAAGTTTTTTAACATGTGTTATAATATGATAATATTGTTTTGTTGGAATTCTATCTCTTTGCAAAAACTCTAGAATCTGATCTGTCACAAGACCTGCACTTTTTCTTACATCGTTGTTATTTTTAAATAAAAAAAAAGTTTGTAAGAATAGATGGCAGTTTGCTTTGTGATCACAGCTGTAGCTTGACTAATACACCATACTTCATTTTTTGACCTCCATAAATCAAGTTTGAAAAAATCTATCTAATAATGTGTTTTAAAAACGTGTTTTCATTCATATATATATATATATATATATATATATATATATATATATATATATATATATATATATATATATATATATATATATACACTCACACATACATACATACATACATACATACATACATACATACATACATACATACATACATACATACATACATACATACATACATACATACATATATATATATATATATATATATATATATATATATATATATATATATATATTTTTAAGCTCCGCTAACATGTGATAACTCTGGATAAGTCTGGACAAAGTTTTATTAGATATAAAAATATGAAGGAATAATTTAATAAACTTGCAACCACATCTATTTAGTTACAGATTTCACTCTTTATATGCTTTGTTAACAATTTTTTTTTTAGTTATATTTAAAAATGATTTAAAAAAATCTTATGGCGAAGATTAGTTCAGAAAATGAGTCTACGCATTTTTGGATTTGCATCCAGATGGTTTGCATCATTTTTGAATGAAAAACATCCCAAAATCTACTATGTATAATATACTAAAACAGCATTTCTGTCATAGTTTTACAAAGTGATCTCTAGAACCCTTTTTAATTCTCTCTAAACTATTTAATAAGTGCTTGACTAAATCTTGCTTTTCTACCTACTAGAAAATAACATCTGTGGTTTTAGTTTTTAAAAAATCTGGAGAACATTCTGACCTCTCCAACTATCATCCGATCAGTCTTCTATCTGTTATTAGCAAGGTCTTTGAGTCTTTGATCAACAAATTTATAACATCTATCTTGAGTCAAATAACTTATCGTTATTTGACTCAAATAACGAAAGGCTGTATAGATTGTCTATCTATACAGCTTTCGATCTTCTCGCTCGATGGCTGACTTAGGGCCGGTTTTTCTAATGATGGTTTTTCTCTTTTAGACAAGGTCCAAAAATGTATTGTAAATGTTGCTGGACCTACTTTATCTGCCAAGCTTGAGTTTCTCTCCCATCTTTGTAATGTTACATCTCTTTCTTCTCTAGTTCCATCAACAAAAGTTCATCCTTGCTTGACTTGTAATTCAGCTAAGTCTCATCCTTTTGCTGTATCTGTCCCTGCATGATCTAAAAAATTATGTTTGTCTAGTTTTTTTTAACGCTTTAGAACTCTCTCTCATCTTCAAGTTTTCCTGACTCATGCAACCTACAACTTTTCAAAACTTCTGTCAACCGCGTCCTTGCTCTACAACTTTATTCTTTTATTTTAGTAACTCCTAACTTAAAAGTTGTTGCTTGCAGCCTTGTTAGGAGTGAATTAGAATAATTTAAAAAAAAGTTTACACATTTACAACATTAAAAGACATTGATTAATGAAATAAAAAAATATGTATTTTTATTATAATACTACCATTAAGAGGATTGCAATTGTAAGATCCTCCTATTTCTATCCAGAATTAAATTAATATCAGAGTTTTCTTTTCTCATGGTAAATTTCCACATTTGAAGTACCTCATTTGGCTCAAATAAATTCTTTTATAATAAATTAGGTGATTCTATTACGTTCTAACATCATATATGTAGTTAAAAAGTGTGGTCTTTTGGTTCCAGCTAAACCTGTGGTTTACAAAATTTTAACAACCTTTTGTTATCTAGGAGATACCTTTTAAGTATTACCCTATAAGTATCCTTTTACACTAAATATGGTAATAATGAGGAACCCATGGTTCTCAATGTATTTTTACCATCCTATTTACTTTTACAAGGTCTCATCTGTCTAAGTTTCTAACTAGAAGTTTTTATTTCTACACTCTTTACATATTTCTATATATACTTCTATATACACTCTTTACATATGTCTATATATACTTCTATATACATTCTTTACATATTTCTATATATACTTTTATATACCAGGGATTATCTTTTCTGTACATACAAATTAAGGTATATATTTTTGTAATATAAGTATTTTTAAGCCTTTTTTTCTCAGCACTCATACAAAATCAGAAAATAAATTAGAAACAACTCAGCTAAAAGCAAAATTAGGAGGAAAATGAAGGAAAATATATTCCGAATTTTTTACCCAAACAATTTTCTGGATTTTTAAAATATAGTCTGGATGATCTATGATATGCACTCTTAACATATTTCTATATATACTTCTATATAAAAAGTAGTATGATATATAAAAGATGTGTGCAAGTTCTTAAAACCACCTGAAAATATTGAAATCGTCTTTTAATTTTTAAACAGCAAAATTCTATATATTTTTGTAAAAGTATTTGGTAAGTACCTTTTTAAAAACAAAACAATAAAAAAATTTGAAGCATTATTATTTAATGGTACCACAATTTTATTGTAATTTGTTTTGAAGTGAATAATAGTTATTGTAATATTTTTTGCAATTGTCTTGGTCAATTGACTTTAAATTTTTTTTAATGGAATAATAAAAGATGCTGTTAAGTCAAATTCATCAAGTTCAACTATGAGAAAGCAATTTTTTCAAAAGTTTGTTTTATTAATAGATAACCATATCTTTTTCATAATTTACTGAATATATATATATATATATATATATATATATATATATATATATTATATATATATATATATATATATATATATATATATATATATATATATATATATATATATGTAGACACATAAGCAATTTATTTTCATTTGAAACTATTATTCTTTCTGGAATCTCTACAAAATTCTGGATGTTTTGAGATTCAGGTTGGCATATTTTTAAATAGATCTGACTTTTTTTGAAAAGTAAAACCAATGATTTTTTAGTTACTTTCAATCAATTTATCTATTTTTCATAGGGCCATCTTGGAGTACCTAAACGTAATTCCTCAAATATACATACATACATACATACATACATACATACATACATACATACATACATACATACATACATACATACATACGTTCATGCATTCATGCACACATACATATGTGAGAGCTTTTGTTATACATTTAAACCAAGTGATGAAGTATTTTTATACATTTAAATCAAGTGATGTAGTATTTTTATACATTTAAACCAAGTGATGTAGTATTTTTATACATTTAAGCCAAGTGATGTAGTATTTTAATGTTTTCAACCAACCAAGTGTATTTTTGAGTATTAAACTTTTTAAACTCAAGTTTTCAATTATTCATAACAAAAGTAAAAAAATGAAAATAATTGTGCATTTTCATTTATAGGAAATCCGGATTTTCTTTCAACCCTACAGCTAAAGAATTTTGTCCGAATAAACCTGTTCAATCCAAACCTACCTCATATAATGTAAGTCTTCATATTTAGTTTTTGCAAAGTTTTAAGCTTGGCATTATATTTTTACATATTGTTGTGAATATCAAGGGAGTTGTATCACAAAGCTAAGAATATATTGCACGACAAATGTGATAAAAAGTTAGTCTATTGGCAGAAAAGTCTAAATAACCATAAAAACAGCAAAAAATCATAATTGAATTTTTTAAGTTTTATGATTTTTTAATATTTATTTTTATTTCTTAAACACATTTGTGTTTCAAATACAAAAAAACATTCATGGATACAACATTTTCATATTGAGGTCTTGTTTTCTTGATATCAACAGTAAGAATGCAATAAACTCAGGATTATAATAAAGACTGATTTATTTATAATCTCTTAGTTGTATTCTACAACTGATATGATGTTATTAAAAATTTATTAATGAAATTTATAAAACCTTTTTTAGAGTTTTCTTGGTATTAAAAAAGTTTAAGCAGGATAACAGGCTTTTTTTTTTAACAAATTCACTCCCAACAAAGCTGCAAGGAACCACTACTTAATCTGATTAAGTCTACAAGCAACCTATAACTTAGCTTAACAATATATTAAAAAAAAGCAGAAAATGGTGAGAAGCATGGTAAGAAAATGGCGAGAAAAGACTTTACAAACTGTAAGTTGTATGAGTCAGGAAAACATGAATATGTAATTTTAAAGCATTGATGTGAGAAGAAAAAAAAAAATAGATTAAATTTTTTTTTTCAAGCATGAAGGAAGAGTTTCAGTGTTTAAATTCAGGATTTACATTATGTCCTACTGTTTCAGTAAAAGTAGGGCATAACTTAAATCCCATATGAGATTGAGTTTTGGTAGTATTATGGTTCTCTATGAGAATTCAGTAGTAAAAAGTAATCTGAGATGACATAAAGTAGAAGACTCAGTTATATATGCTTTTTCATTCTACTGATGAATATCAGTATAATAATACCAAAAGCGTTGTGATAATTATTGTCATTAAACGATATTTATTAGAAATAAAAAGTTGTTTTATGTCAACTGAGTTTTATTTGGGTTCACCAGCCACTGTGATCCCCAAGCTGTCACAGAAGAAAGATTGCGTTCAAGATCAGCTGCCTGTTTTAAGCTATCAACAAGTCATAGTAATGTTGTCTAGACTATAAACTGTAAAAGAGTTCAAGTAAGAAATAACTTTAGCAATAGAAGCTGGGGTAGTTGGGATGGACTAACAATCAATTAACTTTGCTTCTTGCAAATGACAGAAAGTTAAAATGATAAGAAAGGGAAAGTTTTTTGCTAATAGGTCTGTCTTATCTTGCAGACATAATAAGATCACACTCATGTATGAGAAATTGAATATTAGACCTGATTTTATTAATGACACTGTTAAAGATTTTCCAAAAGTTTCTTGAATATATCTGCAATAATATATAATATATAATCTGCAATAAAATACAAGATTTAGTAATCAGAGGTTAACGGGCCATCAGATCTATTTCTATACTTAGCATCTGACAATACCTGCGATACCAATACCAATGCATTGATTTGCATTGATATTTTGCAAAGATAGAAGTATGTTTGTTCTCAAGGGAGTTCTTTTTGTAAAATAAATGGAAAAAATGACTATTAGTCCTTAGACAATTAGTCTTAGCAGCTGAATAAAAAGGAGGTTGAGCCGGGCTTGACTTTAATACAACAAGAAGGATCATAAGGTTTTATGCTTGTATGGAAGCTTTTACTCCAGGATTTAAAATAGAAAATACATTTTTTAGCAAAGAAATGAAAGACATTAGGCCAAAGACCATCACAAAGAAAATCATGAAAGAAATCCAAATTAGTTTTAAGTTAGTAAGAAATGCTATGATAGGTCTGATAAAGAAGTATTAGATGCATAGTTGGAACCACCCAAAGGGCAACAAGGACAAACTGAACCAAATTAGTGTCAGAGACAAGACACAAATTAAGAAGTGATTAGGGTTGTCTAGAAAATAAGTCACAAAGTTAACTATTTGAACAAAAGGTTAAGCAAGATAAAAATTTTGTAATAGTCAAGCCATTTAGTCTAGTGAGTAATCAAGTCATCAATAACAATGATACTGGCTGGTGGATAAAGAGAGAGGGCTTGTGACTAGTGGATAAACAGAAAGGGCTGGTACTACTTCTACATCAGATTCACTCATCGCACTTCTTACTACTACCTTAAAACTGACTGGGATTCTTCTGGGAAAACTTTCAAATCCTAAAAAAAAAAGACCAATTTATTCTTTTAATCTTTACACCTAACAATGAAAATTATTGGCAAAAAATAATTTATTTTAAAACTGATAAAAACAATCTTGAACAAACTCAGTTTTGGACTTCAACAAATTTGTAATTTCTCTAAAAGTAGGGTTTTTTATTTTACATAATTTATCGATCTTTATTTTTTTGGGGGTTTCTTTGGATTAAGAGACCTTCTACATCGGATTGTAGAAGGTCTCTTAATCCACAGAAGGTTGTATATAGGCAATAGGCTAGAGAGTGCTCTAGTCCATAGAGTATCGACATGTTTTAAATTAGTATAACTCATTTATTGTACACTTATAATAAACTTTTAACCTATACTGTGACTAATTACTGTGACTATGTGAACAATTGAAACATAAATAAGTCTGATTCAATTTAGATTCAAATGTCAACTCAACCCCAAGCACCTGTTTACTTTCAAGCCCAGCAAACTCCTTATATGTTCAATTATGGTGTTTCTCATGATGTAATTCCTTTGCAAAACAAAAATTACCCAAGACTTGTATGTAAGTTGATATGCTAATAAATTTTAAAAGAGTAGTTATTTTATATTTCATATTTTTTATATTATATTTAGTTAGTGGTTATATTATATTTCATATATTTATATTTCATCCATCTATAAATATCTGCCATATGCTATCTTTCATAGTTTAAATAGAGTTTTTTTAAATTGGCAGAAAGGTAAGGTTATAAAAAGGTTAAATATAGTTTTTTTTAAATAGCAGAAAGGTAAGGTTATAGAAAGGTTAAGTAGAGACTTTTTAAAATGGCGGTTATAAAAATGTTAAAAAAAATAGAAAGGTAAGGTTATAGAAAGGTTAAATAACTTTGATGTTAGTACTAATTTTAACAATTACAAGAAAACAAAATGTTTTTTCCAGAACTCATCATTTTATCTTAGTTTATCTCTAACTCTGAACACAATCATTTTTATATTAACTGTGAACACATTCATTTTTATGTTAACTGTGAACACATTCATTTTTATATTAACTGTGAACACATTCATTTTTATATTAACTGTGAACATATTCATTGTTATATTAACTCTGAACACATTCATTTTTATGTTAACTCTGAACACATTCATTTTTATGTTAACTCTGAACACATTCATTGTTATATTAACTGTGAACACATTCATTGTTATATTAACTGTGAACACATTCATTTTTATATTAACTCTGAACACAATCATTTTTATATTAACTCTGAACACATTCTTTGTTATATTAATAACCATTAAAATTAAAATGGCAACAGCAAAACCTGTTTTGCGAACTTTATGCAATAACTAGATAAACAACAATTGTTAGTCTAGATAACTAACAACTAGTTCTCTATCTAATGGCAGGCTATCAATAATTGCTAATAAAATTTGAATTTATTACTTGTTATATAAGCATAAATGAACTATTTACCATTCTATTCCAATTAAACCAACAAGTAAACAGATTTGGTTTTAAATTTTGTATTTATTGTGGAACTAAGTTACATCCTCATATAGAATTACATATATTAAAAATAAGTTCAAGCGTCAATTTTCTAATAAATCAAGGATTACCATATTTATTATTTCAATATTTTCCAGAGATTTTCCAGAGAATATTTTTCTTCAATTTCAACTCGATATGAGATGATTTTGTAAGATTGTAGCTTTTTGCCCTTAAAGATTTTGCAAGATTGTGGTTTTCGAAATTACTTTTAGTAATTAGAAATATTTATATATTTTGAAAAGAGTAGTAGTTGTGTTTTATTTAAAAGTTGTTTAATATAATTATTAATTGTTAAAGTCAAACAAATCTGCTTAAGACTTTTGAAACAAAAAATTTTTAACTAAGATTAACAGTCTTGGCATCATTAAAATACTTCTTATAGTTTGTTTTTAAAAACAAATTGTAGGCCATATGGTTTCGTGTTTTTAGATAAAGAGATTTTGCATGATAATGTAGGTTAAGCAATTATTAAAGATTGTAATCTAGTCAAAGTTACAGTTTTTTTATTTAGATAATGTTCCCACTGTATATAGTGTTCCTGCTGCAGATATGAACAATCAAGGTGCAACACAGCTTGCCCAATCAAATTATATACATCCTCAATCCAACCAACCTATATTTATTGTTAATAGTCAAGGGACATATCAACAGGTCCCTTATCAACAGGTCACCATATTATTTATGTTTACAAAATTTATCAGCAATTGTTGTTTAAGGAATTTTAAAATCAAATTTATTTTTTAGGTTGTCCCTGGTCCACAAAGTCAGTATATTCAAATGGCTGAAGTACCGTCACCAGTTATAAGATATGTCAGTCACCAAGGTCAACAAGGAATGACACACACAAGAATGCCTACAAACTACCAACCAACTGAAGCTGTTTCTGGAAACTATATGTTTTCAGGTTTTTGTTGCTTATATTAAAAAGATGCTCATAAGCTTTTATAATTATGTTGACAACATTAAATTATTAAATAAGACTTCTGCCTCCACACCCTTTTTTAAGTCAGTTTACACTGGCAAAATATAGTAGAAATATAACTTTGGTAGTTTTTAAAAAGCTATTTAAATTTTATATTTTTAGTTAAAAACTTTTTAAAAATAAAGTATATTTTTTAATACACAATATTTTATTTAAAATGTTTCTCAAAGAAGAAGAGTAACAAAGGAACTTTTTAAACATAATATGAAAAAAATAATAAAAATGCTATCTAATATTTTCTAATAAATTTTAAAACTCTATTAAGTTAAAAAATTTGATCAATTGTAGCGTTTTTAAAAATTTTTCTTGAAAACTTTAAGATGTTTAAATAAATAATTATAAAATCAACTGTTGCTGATTATTATTTTTCTGACGTATTTATGATATGATACAAAACATTACAGTGTAGAACTTAAAAAACTAGTACTAAGACATAATCATTGTTTATCGATGAGCTTTTTTGTCTAAATATAAAAATGCAAAAATGCTTGTCATCCGTGTCGTCCACTATATCCATATTAGAGGGGCACATTTATTTCTCAGCAGAAATAAATGTGCTTTCATTTATTTCTGCTGAGGCCTGATATCAATCCATAAATCAAACCACAATAATTTAATCAGAAATTCAAAATTCATTATTCAAAAATTAAGTTTTTTTTTTTTTCTCTTATTACATAAATAAAATGCTTTGACTGATCTATAACATTATATTTAAATGGAAACCTGTCCAAACCATGTGTCACTTAAATATAAAAACAAGTCAATTGATTGGCACTTAATTTACATTAAAAAAACATACACTAGAAATTAAATTAAACAAAGAAAGAATAAAATAATAAAAAAAGAAAAAAATCTAATTTAAAGAAAAGAAATTTAAAAAGCGCTAATAAATTATGGTGATAATATTTATTATTGTAATCATTGATTTTCAAAATATTCCCTCTGGAATAATAATAATAATACTTAATTCATTAAAATATTTTGTAGAATCCCCTATAAAATTTAGTAATTGCTACACGGGGGTTAACAATGTAGTTTTGTACCATTTTTCAAAGTAAAAAAAGCAAAAGTAAAGCAAAGTAAAATATTCAATATTTAACATTAAAAATGAGCATTTGAAATTAAGAAAATAAACAGTAAGTCATTTCATTAGTAAGTCTATAATTTTTTTGAAACTAGAAGCAAAAATACAATAAATAAGTAGCAAGTAAGCAGTAAGTGACATGGAGTTACTATTATTTTACTTATTTCAAAACATTTTAACTCTTTTGTCAAAATGGATCAGTGAAGTGTCTAAACTTGTTTTTAATCCCAACATTTTGCTTAGATGGAGTTTTTTGCTGTATCTCCATCTAAGCAAGGCAGTATAGTCATCAAGATTTTTTTTTATAAAGTCCAATAGCCAATAATTGGATAGAGCTAAGTCTGGTGAGTAAAGTGATGATTTGAATAAATTTGGGGCCCAGTGTTATTATAAAGAAATTTAAAATTTAGATTGCCTGATACAGGTCTTTGCTTATTTATTTCCTGTATAACAGGTTTCAAATAATTTCCTGCATAGTATTGACTAGTAATGATATCTCTCTTTTCAAAATAACTGAAAAGAAAAACACCTGTTGTTTTGAAGATGTAGTTTATGTTGTAGAAGATGTTTTTCATATTGCACCTTACTATAGTTCTTGGACTTTTAACTTCACTGACCCAACTAGCGTTAATCCAACTTGTCTCAAATAAAACCACAACTCATCTCTTGAAATATCATCACATAGTCTCCAAGAATCGCTTCTGAATAGAGCTAAATTTTCCTTGCATGTCTCACCCTGTTCTTGCAATTGAAAATTGAATGAAATGATTAATCGATGTCAGGGCTTCAATTATATCATGTGTTACATAAGGGTTTTCTTTAATAATGGCATGCACATATTTGATATTCTCAACTATGTATGTGATTTTAAGGTGCCCTAAAATCAGACAATAAAGTAGACTAGAACATAAATATATTATTTAGAGCATATGCATATGGAATAGTCTCCCCTCACAATTAAAATCTCTCCCTTCATTTTCCAAATTCAAAAACAGTGTATTTAATTTTTTATTAAACAAGTATTCTTCCTAATTTCTATGCTATTCTACTGCTAACTATCTACTATCCATCTTAACCTTATTCACTTCAATGCTAATACTAATAATTGATGCAACTACTAATAATTGATCTTTTCTAAAATTCTTTTCTACTACTTTCTTCATTTCAATGCTGATTTATTACTACTAATACTAGCTACTAACAAAAAGGTATTTAGCTATTGTCTACTCTTTTTTAATGATTGGTTCCAATCAGAAATACATTGATGTTTTATGGGAACTTTGCCATATTTGCTATTTACATTAAAGTTTGCTACAAATTAGATTTACTTTTTTTGTATTTCGGGTGCAGTGTTAATGTACTTGGCTTATCTTGATAAAGAAGTAATTTACCTCAAAGAATTAGGTAGGTTATTCCATAAAAAATCTAATGCAAAGAAGCAATTGTTTGCACTTCTTGTTAATAATTTGAGGGTAAAATAATCAGTTTTATCAATATTTAAAAAAATACAATTACTATTTATTCAAGCAATATTATATTATTTCATATAAACTTTCTTTTCCTATCTCTACCTCTATAAATCTCTTATTTATTCTAGTATGGAAAACTGTTTCCATATTGAAACTGGCTCTTCTAATAAGGTCATCTATTTTAGAGTCCAAGTATGTTGCTCTAATTGCCGAGCTTTAGCCTCTTTTTGTTGTTGCATCTCTTTCTCTTTTCTACAAATATAAATCATGGTCGCTGCTCAAATAAGTTATTAACTCTTGTTCTAACCAAAGCTTAATCTTGCCTGATATATTATTTAGCCACTTAGCATCCTTTTACTGTAAATTTTCCATTTTCTGCAAATATTGGAGCTTTAGAGTTCTTTCCCATTTTTTTATTTTTCCGAAGCATCACATTCACAGTTTTTCTGAAGCATATATTTCACAGTTTTTCTGAAGCATATAATTCACAGTTTTTTTGAAGCAAATAATTCACAGTTTTTATGAAGCATATAATTCACAGTTTTTTTGAAGCAAATAATTCACAGTTTTTTTGAAGCAAATAATTCACAGTTTTTTTGAAGCAAATAATTCACAGTTTTTTTGAAGCAAATAATTCACAGTTTTTTTGAAGCAAATAATTCACAGTTTTTTTGAAGCAAATAATTCACAGTTTTTTTGAAGCAAATAATTCACAGTTTTTTTGAAGCAAATAATTCACAGTTTTTTTGAAGCAAATAATTCACAGTTTTTTTGAAGCAAATAATTCACAGTTTTTTTGAAGCATATAATTCACAGTTTTTTTGAAGCATATAATTCACAGTTTTTTTGAAGCAAATAATTCACAGTTTTTTTGAAGCAAATAATTCACAGTTTTTTTGAAGCAAATAATTCACAGTTTTGTTGACAGTTTTTTCTCTTTAACTCTCTTTGTTTTTTGTTAAATTCCAGCTTTGTTAAGTTCCAGTCTTTTTAAATTCCAGCTTTGTTAAGTTCCAGTCTTTTTGAATTCCAGCTTTGTTAAGTTCCAGTCTTTTTAGCTTCCAGCTTTGTTAGGAGTGAATTTGTTTTAAAAGAAAAGCTTAATTAACTTTTTTACAGTGTAATAGACATAAATTAAATTGCAAAAGTTTTAAATGCATAGATCATTTAAGATTTTTGGTTTTGTCATGTTGTACAATTATTATAAATAATGTATATTAAAAGACTAAAAGCTTTAGGACAGAAGTCTGTGAGACACTTTGATAATTTTAAATGTTGATTCAAAGTCATTAACTAAAGCAGTAAAGTTTTGATTAAACATTAAGTCTTTGCAATACCTTGTATATCATAGTTATATTATTTATTAATTAGAAAAATGCTTTTTGGAGATAAATGAATATACCACAAGTTAAAGAACCACTGTCAATCTTAAGCATGATAGTTATTAATAATAGGAGATGTTAGTATTTATCATTTTTAATAGGGGATGTTAGTATTTATCACTTTTAATAGGGGGTGTTAGTATTTATCACTTATGTTATTTAGCAACAAGAAATATTATTCAAAGTAATTTTCAATTCGTGTTGCTTTTAATAACTTAATAATGTTTATTTATACTAATAAATAATTATTAAACTTTCATAAAAAGTTTAATAATTTGTTGAACCCCTTTTAGAATAAGCGGTTATGAGAATTTAGGAATTAAACTGATCATGAATTAGATCGTGAATATAAAAATTCACAAGCTATTAAAATTTAGAAAAATTTTTGGATGATTTTCTTCTCTGTCACACAAATGCTTTGTGTGACATTTAATACTGCATTTTAAAATATTCACACAAATATTTTACACTTTTACCCTTGCACATAATATCATACTGAAATATCTTTTATTTGGTACATAATAGGTTTTGGCAAGTACTAAGATATTTTCTCTATCTATTATGAGAACCGAGAGTCTATTATTAGATCTCATATTTAGATTAATGATAGATTTCAGTTGATAAAAATGGAAGTGAATGAACAAAAAAAATTTATTTTTGCGACATCGCATCTTTTGAAATTATTTCTAATATATATATATGTATATATATATATATATATATATATATATATATATATATATATATATATATATATATATATATATATATATATGTATATATATATATATATGTATATATATATATATATATATATATATATATATATATATATATATATATATATAATATATATAGTTCTATAGTTTGTTGGCTTTAGGAAGAGCGGAAGGAAAAAAGTGATTCTTACGCCAACACATACGTCACTTTTAATTACTTTTGACTTTCGTCCAACATTTCCGTGTTGGACGAAAGTAAAAACCATTAATTTAATTACAAATTAATCGTTTTTTAAAAAAACCACAAAAACGCAAATTTAATTGACCAGAATGTTTTTAAAAACATTCTGAATGTTTTTATAACATTTTGAATGTTTTTAACAATATAAACAATGTTTTTATTTTTATTTTTTTTAATAAAATGTTTTTATTTTTATTTTTTTTAATAAAATGTTTTTATTTTTATTTTTTTTACTGTAAATCATGCGCGGAGTGTTGCTACATCGACTATCTTATAGCCTGACTCGCAAGGGAGTGCTGCTACATCGACTGACAAATAGCCTGACTCGCAAGGGAGTGCTGCTACATCGACTGACAAATAGCCTGACTCGCAAGGGAGTGCTGCTACATCGACTGAGGGTTTGGTTGGGGCAGGCAGTCTATCATTATAAAAAAAAAAAAATTCCGGTCTTGCATTTTAATTTTTACTTTTTGTCAACAAAATATCGAAAAAACTTTCGGACAACATCTAAGGGTTCTATATATATATATATATATATCAATGGTTTAATTTAGTATCCCAGCCTCACCAACAACACCAATCACCTGTTAATCAACATTCAAATTATTCTGCTCCTTCATCATCATCTCTAATGCAGCATGGATATGTTGTCAGTCAGCTCCCTAACACTAACTACCCTCAGATTGCTTCACCAGTTACTCATCCTCAAGGTTTGTTTATTTTTCTAAAGTGTAAAAATATTGGTTTCTTTTATTTTTGACAGAAGCTGAAAAGTATCTTAATATATTGCTTTATATAACTAAAATAACACTATAGTTTGAACAATTCAGAAATAGATCATTCCATAAATCGGAGCCAGTTGCCTGTTATATTTAAATTCAATATTTATAATAGATTTGAGTTAATATAAAAAGTATTTGTTTTGTCACTTCAAAAAAAATAATATTGATTGTTTAACTTAAATTTAAAACTTTCAAAGTACTAACTGTTTGTTTGGTTTCAATAGTTTTGAACTTAAAAGCTCTAGCTTTTCAATTTTTTTAATAATTTTTTGAAATTTACAATTTATTAATTTATTGCAGCTGTTTGAAAATTATATTGAGTTAAAAAACCCTTAAGTGTCTGTGAACCCTCCCTTGCTATATTAATAAGGGAATAGCATTTAGCAGAGCCTTTAATTGAGTTTCTTTGACATGCTGTCTCTTCATGTATTAACAAATTTAACAACAAAACAAAGTTACAAGAATTAATGTATGGTTTAAATATTTAAATCTAAAATTATTATCTCATTCTTCTTCATCATCAGAATCCCCCTATTGTACCTTATAAAATTACCTTCGAGGTGGCTGGGACTCTTTCCATGATTTACTCTGTGATGGAGAATCTTTAAGAGTATTTATAATAAGGGCAAATCTTTTATTCCACCTTTCTTGTATGGTTCAGATTTTGTCATCTCACCTAAAGATAAAGCTGAATGGTTTGCTAAGAACTTCAATATCATTAATATACTCTCTTGATTCCACTAGTCGCGTTCTACCTGATATAGCTGACAAACAGCTACGATTGCTTGATGTTCATATCACTCCAGTCTCTGTATTTAAAGTAATATTCAGCTCAGGCTCTTCTACAGCTTGTGATCCAGACAATATACTCTCAAGTCCTTAATACTAAGGGGTTAGGAATTTTAGTCCAGATCTAATAAGGGGGGGGGGGGGGATTTTAATTTTTAAGGCCGATTTTCACTTTTTGACATCAAGTAAAAATTAATAAACAAAGGTGGGGGGGGGGTCTTAGTAAGCTTAAGGTGGGTGGGAAAATTTTCCAAAAATTAGCAAGTCTTCCCTCTCCCACACCTTCCCTTTTATTAGGGACTCAAGAATACCTGTAATAGTCTTGCAGAAGTGTTCTCCAGAGCTGTTGTCTATACTTTCAAAACTACTTAACAGTGCTTATCTGAGTCTTGTTTTCCAGTCTGCTGGAAAGCAACAGAAGCTATTACTATTTTAAAAAATTCTGGTGAGCGATCTGACTTGTCTAACTACTATCCCATTAGTCTTCTTACTATCATGAGCATTGTTTTTGAATTTTTAATTAACAAACAGTTTATCAGTTAAACAGATAATAATAAATAAAAAGTTATTAGATTCAAGATGAGAATCTTGAATCTTTACTTACTTTTCAATCATCAATATGAGTTTTGGTTTTCTTGTTAGACAGCACTGTCTATCTTGTCGATAAACAGTACACTTCTTCATATCCTGTAACTTCAGGGGTTCCTCAAGGTTCTATCCTTGGCCCCATACTGGTTTTAATTTACATTAACAATCTTCCAGAAATTTTCACTTTTAAGGTGGCATTATTTGCTAAATATACTACCATTTATTCTTGTCTTGATAAGAAGTCAACACTCTCTGATTGCTTGGAGGGGGCATTTGAGCTTGAAAAGAATCTCACTTCTGCTACAGCATGGGGCTCTCAGTGGCTGGTGAGCTTTAACTCAGATAAAACGCATTGTAAACATACTTGAACCTGCATTTGCAGCCCTCCTCCAACTATTATCACATCGTCGTAATGTTGCTTCTCTTTCTCTTTTCTATAAATATGCTAATGGGAACTGCTCTAAAAAGCTAGCGTCTCTTGTGCCATCTACTAAAATTCATTCTCGTGTCACTCGTCATTCAGTTAAGTCTCATCCTTTTTCTGTGACTGTTCCTAAGTGCTCCAAAAACTCTTACTTGTCTAGTTTAATTCCTTGAACATCAGTTCTATGGAATTCGCTCCCTTCATTTTGTTTTCTTGATTCATATAATTTGCAATTGCAAGTTGTTTGTTAATAGTTATCTTGCTCTATAAACATCATCTCTTCTCTTCCAGTAACTTCCAACTCTAATAGTGGTTGCTGGCAGCCTTGTTGGAAGTGAAGATGTTTAAAAAAATAACGAATAAAAGAAATATTCTGTAATTTAAAAACTGATTTAGAAGAAATCAAATTGTAATTCAGTTTTTACATTTAGTTTCTTTGAAAATCAAGTATTGATGCATGTTTGCTGTTTTAGTCAATCAAGCAGCTCATCAGTTTCTTTGGATATTCTGGGTTATCAATTGATTTTTTCTGTCATTACCGATGTGTACCAAGGATATAATGCATTCTAAATTCATTAAGTCGGAGCATCAGAAACCATCAATTTGTAAAAAATAGTTGTGTCCAAGAACACTTCAGCCATTAATCATTTTGTTAAATTTTTAGAATGTTACCATGAATAGAGCGTACCTAACAATCCAGGCATGTTTTTCTGCTAATTGTTGAAGCAAGCCTGCATTTCTTAAAAGCTTTTCTGCAAATTTCCCACCATGAAATGGTTGTTACATAATGTTCATCAAATTTTGACCATTCTTGTTACTGTTGGACAGATAAGGCAAAGGCTCTTGATCAGAGACTCCTAGTTCTTGGAGTATTAAACACTGTTAAAGACATTTCAAATGAAGCTTTATTGGTGGAACAAAATCTAAAATCTTGGTAAAGGTTAAGCATATGAATAAGATTGTTTTAAGATTGTTTTTTGATTGTTTTGACCTTTTAAAAAAGTATTTTTTAAGGTATAGCTTTTATTTTTTTTTTTTTTTTTTTTTGCGAAATTCTTGCGTACATTTCTGAAAGCTTTAAATAGGTCTGTTTAAATTTCCAATAACTTTAAAACCCAAAAAAGGTTCACCCAAAAAAAAAGTTTGTTCCATGTCTCTTCCATGAAGTGTATAAACAAAGCTTTGTTTTAAATTACCAAAGCAACATTTTTGATGGGATGGCGACATTATTATGAAAAAATTAAGCAAATTATGTTGATGCGTTTGAGAGGATGACTGCTTGCAATGATGAAAAAGCATATTGAAAATCATTTCCCAACAGCTAATTGTTTCTTTTAGCTAAACCTTGTGGGCAGTGCTACCTTGAACAGGGTTGTTAAGTTGACAAATGAAACAAATCAAGCAGTCGTATATTGAGTCTTTTAGTATGAAGAATCTTGATAGTCAGACAGTATAGAAGGATCTTCCCCTAATCTCTTCTTCTTATAACTATATGGCACCTTCAGGTGGCATTTGAGAATCGTTAAAATTAGTTTGTTGTCCAAAAACTTTTTATGCCTAAAGTCATTTCAATTTTTGCTTTTTGTAAGTAAACGTACAGATTCATGGTGACTTTTCGTTTAATTTTGCATTTTGAGAGAAACATAGTGAGCTACCAACATTTAAAACTTAAAACTGTACTGTTACCGTTTCCTAGATGTTTTTTCTAATGGCAACTAAATTTAAAATTAAGCAAAACTTTGTGTTCAGAACTGCAAACATAAAATCACAAAATGTTCGATGTTTAAATATTTCAAAATAATCAAATTTTCCTCCACAGACAAAATAGATTTGACCACTTAATCCCGTACTAGCAATTTAACCCCCTAACCCTAAAAGGTTTTTTTTGGGATTTAAAGGTTCAAATTAACTTTTAATTCGTGACACTTTTTACTGTTGCTGCGTAAAGTTTGTACAATCACATGACTACAGAAATCACATGACTAGAGTTGCATGTAAGAGCTATAATAATAACTTAAAAAAGTTTTATAAAGTTTTTTTTTTATAAATGCGCCATTAACTTTTAAGGCGTTACCACAAAAAAATCTTTAAAAAATACAATGAATCGGGCTGTTATAGGCATTATGCAGTGACCTTACGCATGTTTAAGGGCTTTGAGTGGGTTTGCCTTGGATTTGCCAGGAAACTACAATTTTTCATTGCTTTTTCAAATTGAGCCACCCATTGCCGAATTGTTGGTGGTAAAAGTAGATTTTTTCCCGCAGATTATCGTCAAAATCACGTTTTGTTGCAACAATTGAACTATTTTTTCGTGTCTATATCAACGCTATTGCGTTGTGTACCGTCCATGTCGTTGTTGTGGAGTGTATAATCCATTAAAAAATTTATTGAGCTTGTCTAAAAATAAGATTGTTAATGTTTTAATTTTTACTTGACTCTAAACTAATTGTACCAAATTTATTTCATAGTTGCAGCTAATTATCGCAACTCAACTCCGATTCATCAAGTAACTGCACATCAACAACATCATCAGCAGCAACCTTTCATAGTGTTAGCTCATCAGCACATGGGCGGAGTCCCACTTTCATCTAACCATGGTTATATTCAAAGTAGGTAGTTGTTATCATAGAATGATAATACAACGTTTTGATGTTATTGAATTTTTTTCGCATTATTTAGATCAGCACGGACCGGTTTTTCAAAGTTGAAGGCCATACAATGAGAGGTATACTAACTTGTTTTAAGATTTAAGATATCAACTAAAAAAGCTAACTAGAATATTTATGTATTTTTAAATTTATGTCATTTAGACATGAAAACCTGGGTGCGAATCGACTACAATTTTTGTTTTCGAAAATATTTTAAAGAAAATTTAGAAAAATTAAATAATTTAAACAAAAAAGTGTAATTTTGTAGAAACAATTGCTCCGTTAATTGCGACCTAGATGCTTATACGAATTAAAGGTTAAAACATTGCGCTGTGGTTGTTAAAAGAAAGAAAATAGACTCTACCCGCGCGAGATTAATTATAATTTATTTTTGGTAGGAGGGATATGCGATTTTTAAAATACTTAAAAAAATTTTAATAACCTTAGTATAAATAACTTCAGAATTGCGTTTAATAAGAAAGTTTCTTGCCTTTTTCCTTGCACACGTTGCTTTTTATGTCTAATGCGGGATCTCTTATTTCGAAGTCATGCTTCTAATCCCTTAAGCCTCGGCTGCTAAGTAAATCAAAATCAATAAGCGGTCACGCTTTTAAGAGAAAATATACAAGGGCTTCTTTATTTAGAACAATAGACGAAATTTAGAGAAGTTTAAGAAGCAACTCTTATTTATTATTAGGCGTAAAAAGTTTTAATATTAAATCGGTCGTACTCTCCAGCATTATGTTCTAATAGCTACAACTCATATGACAAACACAGGGAACCATTAAAAAAAATCATTAACTGCGAGATAGTGACGAGTTCAATAAAAACTATTGAAAACATTTGTTATATATTTTGGCGAAAAAGACTTGTCTAGATTGTATATATTTTGGTTTTGGTGTAGGAAAGAATTTTCAAGATTTACTTTATGCAATATTATTTTTTGTAATAGTATTAAATTCAGAACAATATATAATACAACGAAAATCCTACAATAAAACAAAAAACAAATTTATTTTCACGGCGTTAATTTGTGGCCAAAAATCTCCCAACGCGAATTGTTTTTATTTATTGAATTATCAAAACTAAGTGTCGTGTAGACTAGTATATTTTTATGTTTGGTTCGGTCTACATTTAAATATGCAGTTAAGTAACCAAGGTTCACGGCTTCAGATATACCTTGTATCAGGTTATAATAATCTGATACAAGGAATCAGATTATTATATTCCTTGATGTTTGGGGTAAGGTTATCTAAATAAAGCCATGATATATAAAATACCCGAGCATTAGTTGTATATATTTTTATTAAAAGATTTATGCTAGCGAATATAAAAAGAATGTACAAGCATTTTTTGGTGATGATACTTTCAAATCTTTTTGCATTTTGATTATATCTCAATTTCAGAAATTATTTTTATTCATAATAGTGTATTTTTTTAGACATTTATCATTTCAAGATATTTTCATGCAATCTTCATGAGAAAGATCACATATTCAAAATATAAAAATAATGTATTTCTATTAGTTTTGATAAATATTACCTGTTATAAAAATGCCACTAAGATGACACCTTTCTTAATGTTATGGTTGTTTATTTATTTTGAATAAACTAAGGTTTAGATGTATATAGTAGCTTTATTGGTTTAAGGTTAAGTTAATATATTGCTTTAAGATTAAGTTATTCTATTGGTTTAAAATTAAGTTAAGCTTAAGGTTAGCTATTTAATCAACAACAAGATTAGAAATTTTGTTGTGGATTAAATGCTACGCCGTTCAACAAGCTATGCAAAATACAGTGTTTGTAGGTTTTTGAATTAGAATCTACAAATTGAATGAAAATAGAACATGTACAATAAATTGATAGGACAGTAGGTTTTTTTTCCAGGTATTGGCAGGCTGTACTTTTTGCAGACTTACCTTCCTACGACGAGGTTAAAACAACCTCCAACTACAAGCCAATTTAAAGTATTTTTCATAGCATAGAATCTGTTTTTATATTTACTAACTATATCACTTATATTTCGTAATTTCTTTGAATTATTTATGGAGATTGTTTAACGGTATTTTTTACCAAATTTTAAGTTTAAAAAATTAATTTACAACAAGTAATATTCGATAGAACAACTAAGTAGTTATAAATAATGCTGATTAAATATTTATTAGTCAGTAATATTAGTAAGAAACAATTAAATAATAAAATCTAACATATACTTTAAACTTATTTAAATTTAAAACTATAAATTTAAAGAAAAAATTTTATGCATACAAATAAATAATTTGATATTTAAATAAAACACTAAGGGTCGTCTATAAATTACGCACGCAAAATATATTTTAAAAACGTAAGTAAGGAGGTTCTAAGCTCTTTTGCGCGGCGATTTTCATTAAACCTAATCGACTATTTTGATTTTTTATTTAGATTAAGACTCTGCGAGGGAAAACTTTTGATCTTATTTTGTTTTGATTATTCTGAATTTTGCGTTACGTAGTTTAGGAACGATCCCTAAAAACTTCTTAATAAGTTTAAACGAATGTATTCGTTCTCTTTTTCTTGTTCAACGAATATTTTTTTTTTAAACGAATATTGGTATACAAAAATAATCGTATACCATGTATAATTTCAACGAATACTTTTAACTAGGGTATATTTATGTATATTTAGGGTATAGTTATGTATATGTATAGAGTATAGCTATGTATAATTTAAACGAATACTTTTAACTCTTTTACTTACTTTTTTTTACTTACATGAGTATGTTAATTTTTATCAAAAAGTAAATTACATAAGTTATTTTAAACGTTTAATGTAAATTTACATTTCTGCATAAGTAATTAATTTTTTTGAAACGACTTTTACTTTATAATGTTTTTTTCAAAAGTTGGGTAGTAAGCAAACGCGGACGTACCATTAAGGCATAGGAAGAGGGGCTACCTGGGGCCCCCAATCAGCAAAGGCCCCGGGCCCCCGCTAGTTATCTACGCCCCAACATTTCCCCTGCATTGTTAATGCACGTTTGAAATCAAAATAATTATAGTAACGATGAAAACTATCACAGCAAACGCAATATAATAAACGATAGAATTAATTCCCCCCCCCCCCCCCCATCGGACTATTCCGTACGTGACATCACACAAAAAAACAAGAAGTGCTGTGTGCTTGCTTGAGAGCGGGACGCGGGAGACGAGAAGAAAGAAAGATGAAGCAAATATACGAAAGCGGAGCAGAAAAACGGAAAAAGCGTGAAAAAAACAAAATCTGTTTTTCTAAATTTATAACATATTTTAATGTGTCTACAACGTCGTCGATAGCTGATGACGGGCGACTCATTGAAAGTGTGGAGGATAGAGAACAGGACAGCATACAGGAAGATCAAGTGAATGCCGAGGCAGTGGCGCTTCAAGACGAAGAGGAGGACAGCTACAAGTTGTACTTTTCAATACAAAGTACAACTTGTAGCTGTCAGTATAATGCAAAAAATATTTTTATGTTAACTTGTTTGCTTTTGAAAGAAATGTCATTGTTAGTTTAAAAAAACAGAATTAAAAGGCTAGAAGTAGTTAATTTAATTATTATCTAAAATATTAGAATTCTTAAATGAAAAGTGGCATTATTTGAGTCATTTTGTGTAAGTCTTAAGGTTTAAAAAGAAGTCAAAACCTTCAGTCTTGATTATGGAGACTTGGATGACTGAGAGCCTTCACAGGCATGTAATAAATGTTATGGACCATACATTGAACAGATCTAAAATACTCTATGATGTCATTCATGAAAATTATCTTTCTTAACCATTTTACAAAAATATTTGACGGTTAAAACTTCAAAAATTTCTTCTTTTTCCTTTTAGCCTAGTGACGCTGTAAATCAGGAAGTCCCATCACTGTCTGGTGGTCGTGTTTTGGCAGATAATCCAACACTGTGGCCAAAAGACTTGAATGACAAAGAACGATGCTCTATTGTTCAAAAAGGCCCTGTTTAGCTAGACATCGACTTCCATAGAAATCTAGATGGCCGCAGATTTACATCACATTATTATCACATGGTAATGAAAAACGGAGAGAAAATTACACGATCCTGGCTAATCTACAGTAGAGCAAACAACTCAGCTGTATGCTTTTGTTGTAGATTATTTGAAAATGGAAAAACCCAATTGAGTTCAAGTGGTTTCAGCGACTGGAAAAATATCCACGCGCATCTTAAGCAGCACGAGAAGTCTGATGAACACATCACCAACTTGAAAAAATGGCACACACTGAGTGACAGACTTCAAACTGACACAACCATTGATCAGACAAGCCAAGGTCTAATAAAAGCTGAAGTTACAAGATAGAAAGCAATTTTCAAAAAATTAGTTGCTATTGTAACTCACCTAGCAGGGCGAAGTATTGCTTTAAGAGGTCACAGAGAAAAGTTGTATGAACATGGCAATGGCAATTTTTTAGGCCAAGTAGAGTTGCTGGCCAAGTTTGACTCGTTGATGAAGGAGCATCTGATGAGAATTCAGGAGAAAGAAATGTCTGATACATACCTGAGCTAGACCATCCAAAATGAGTTAATAGAAGTTATCGCACAGAGTGTCACTGATGTCATTGTAGAGCGAGTCAAAAAGGCAAAATACTATGTTGTTATCATGGACTGCACACCAGATATTAGCCATGTTGAACAGCTCTCAGTAGTGTTACGCATTGTAAACTGTGATCTCACAAAGGGAGTTACAATCCATGAACATTTTGTGGGTTTTCTTGTGGCCAAGGACACTACTGGGAAAGGTCTGCTAGACCTTTTTCTAGGACACCTCAACAAACTGCACTTGGGCATCTCTGACCTTCGTGGAAAATCCTATGATAATGGAAGTAATATGCAAGGGAAACACCAGGGTGTTCAGAAGAGAGTCCTAGAAGTTAACAACAAAGCCCTGTGTGTGCCATGTGGAAGCCACACCCTAAACTTAGTGGTTGGCGATGCTGTCAAGTCTTCCGTGATATTCCTCAACTTCTTTGGGTTATTGCAAAGACTGTACACTTTGTTTAGTGGGTCTGTTCATCGGTGGACAATTTTCCAGCAGCATGTACAAGAATTTTCTATCAAGGCTTTGTCCACAACAAGATGGTAGTATCGTGTGGCGGCTGTGAAAGCAGTACGTTATCAGCTCGCAGACATTGCGAAAGCTCTAACTGCTTTGAAAGAGTATGCACAGGAAAAAAAATATGCAGAGTGTGCATAAAGTGCTGACAGCCACTGCAAGAACATGACAAAACTGCCCTTCTTGGTGAGTACCATTGTTTGGTATAATGTGTTGTATCACATAAACAGAGTCAGTAATAAAAAGTTTATAAACAAGGTTCTGCAACTTTTCGTGCAAAAGAATTTTCCGCCTTTTACATATCTTTTTGGGAGACAAGGTTCACAAAGCCACAAACTGCAACTTGACTTTTCATAAGTTTTCCATAAAACTTGCATCTCTGGCTTTTAATTTTCGAAAATTTGCGGCCGTGGCGCAGTGGTTAGAGCGCTTGCTTTATAAGCAGGAAATCCATGTTCAAAGCGAACTTTGGACATATTTTCGCGTTACGCTAAGAAGGCGGCGTGAACTTCCTGGTTAATTGCACTTCCACGGTGCTCTGTCACAAGACCGTTGGGTCTTCTTGGGGCACCTAAATAACATTAAAAAACTTTTAAAAAACTTTGGGCACTTTTTATACTTTATTTTGGCTTTCTTGGCAGGAGTTTCTACTTCTGCTGCCGCAATTTCCACATATGTTCGTTTTAATAGCTTCGCGTCTTTTTCTTCTCTTAACTTGTTTAACCATGCTTCTTCTGTAAAATATTGACCAGTTACTGTTCTAACATTTCTGGCTTTTTTTGCAGGATGCTTGTAAGCGTTTTGGGATTGAAATTGCTTCAAGAGAGCTCTTTCAAGACTGATTTTTACACGAATCGCCAATTCTTCTTGAGAAATTAAATTTAAAGTTGAAATTGAAGTTGGAGTTGTAGGCGGAATTAAGGTTTGTGTTTGTTGAGCAGTTTGAGGCAAAGAACTTGGGCTGCGTGATGATTTTGTAACTGCTGATGATATTATTAAGGTGTTATTAAAAATTTAACAAATTTGTAATTTTGTTTTTTCAATGTTGTATTAACTTGATGGAATTAGCCCAGTGTTTTCAAAACCAGAAAAAATTTGAGTACTTAGAAAATTTTTTTTGGAAAAATAGCTAAAACCACTTTCAGCATAGAATTTTCTTAAAATATAGCGTCAAACATCTTTAACATGGCAAAAAACACCAACATCAAGAGGCTGCAGAATCTGAGATAAATGGGCGGGAATGCAAATTAGTGCTAGATTGTTTTCTTTACACTTTAAGGCAACACTTAGTGGCACGTGTGTGCTGTGGCCATCCATAAGTGAAATATGTTGACCGCCAATTTTTTGAATATGAGGAATAAACATTTCAGCCACTGCAAAAGTTAATTACTTTCCATCCAAGCAGATGGGGATGTTGTGTAAAGTGTGTTTGGTGGGCCTCCTTTAATCCAATCATTATAGTGTTGATTCTTTGATTTGTAAACATCAAAAGGCGGTGGAAGGAATCCGTCAGCATTAACACAATTAAGAACAGTCTAATTGATTTTTTCCTTATTTCCAGTTAATACTAGTGAACGCTACAGTAAAAAATTTCTTGCGTCAAAACAAGTTTATTTAATTTAAACTTTATTAACTTATAGAGTAACAATATTTTGTGGTGTAGTGGTTAATAAATTTGAGCATGGTGCCTGCGTGCTGGGTTCAATTCCCATAAGAGTCTCTTCGTTCGTTTTTTTTTTGAATATTTTTTTATTAATTAACTAGTTGATGCTAATCTTAATATTAATACTGTAATTTAATAGTTTGTTATATAAAATCATAAGAATGAATAGTCTGGAAACACGGTTTGGGAACAATAGTTTTTGCGTAATGTTAGGTTCTTGTACCCAGCCTACTTCAAGATAAAAAACCAACAATTTTTTTAAAGAGTTTAAATAAAAGTGTAAAAAACAAAACAATGCCTGCAGCAAATTGTTCAATATATGGTTCTACTACTTCTCGTTATTCGCATGGTATAACAATATTCTGTCTTTCTAAAGGTCATAGTTACAGACAATAAAAAGTGTTCAATAGAGAAGAAAATTGATAGAGATGATCACAAAAGATCGTTTGATTGATTAAGCTTTAAGAAAACAAATTGCCAGTGAATCTTTACATTTATGTGAATGACATTTTAGAAAGCTGTTTGTATATGTGAACTGGAATGCAAGTTAAAATTTATAGAAACAACTTGTAATGGTGCTGCTCCTAACCGAATATTTTTATTAAATGCGTTCACATTTATCTAATTCTAATGATAAAATTTTATGATTGATTTGATTTTTGAATGATTCTTAATGATAAAATTTTTATCATCCTTTTTTATTAAAAAAGATGCACACATAAAACTGTTAATCTTCATTGTCCTGAAAGGTATATTTACTTTATATCTGACCCCCCCCCCTCCTTCAACCAACACACACATCTTCTTAAAATAACAAGAAACTGAGTCATAGCAGACATTTTAAAGAACACCAAACATGTGGTTTACATCTACTTCCAAAATTATCATATGAACACATTAACTTCTCATTTTATTATATTATGAACATCAAATTGGCAGCTCAAGTTCTTAGCACTACTGTTAGTGAAGTCCTTCTTAACTATCAATCTTCAGGTGCTTTTGGTACAACTAACTTAGGTTCAATGATTGACAGTTTTTTTGATTTTATGAATATTAGTAATCATATGGAATAGTGTTTTTAGCCATGTTTTAAAAAGTGGTTAAATTCCATCAATAACTGTCAAGGTAATTTTACTCTAAACTATAGAAGTAAAATGTTTATATCATGGCTGACCTATAAAGGAATTAAAATTACTTTTAATTCTGCTGTTGAGTTTATAATAGTTTTACTTTCTAATGATGTGTCTTATGTATTAACAGAAAAATTTTGTCAAGATCCATGAGAAGATTATTGATGGACATCAACGCCAAATTGGTTCTCGCAAGGATAATCCATCTGTCTGTGATTTTGGCTATAATGATAATACCATCCAAAATCAAAAAGTCTTCCGACCTATAAAAGATGGTAATTCCCAAGAAAATTAGTGATGTGCCATCGGCAAAGGCCGATTAAGGCTAATTATAGGGTTTAATGTAGGTATATAAAGGTAATATCTTAATATGCGGTATGCAACTTGCATATATAAGGTGTGCCTATGCACCTGCTTAGTTTGGCTTAATAGTCAATACCGATGCATCGGCCAATGCCAATTAATCAACCAATGCCATCGGCCAATTAATCGGCCAATGGTTAAGCCGATTGGTTGCTAGTTACAAATAGTATAGGCTAGTGGGTCGAATCACTTCTGATGAATAGGAACATGTTAAATATGTAATTTAAATCCTTAATATTATTATAATACCCTTAAATAAATACATTAAACCTATTATTAGCCACAATCGGCATTAGCCGATGGCATATCACTAAAGAAAATATTCCCTTTGAGATTAATGAAGAACCAGTACCATGCAGAAAGTGAATAAAAACTTCTCTATAATACACCTATTTAAACGGCTATTTTCGTAGCAACAAATTGTTAAAACACGTTATTGGCTAAATGAACAGATACATTAAACCCAATATGGATTGATTTGATCAACAAAACATAAATACATTTAAGTAAAACTATACTAGGTTGTAGTTATATAAAATTTATATTCTTTTCTTGCTTGAATAAATAGACATTATAAGCAGGGTCGGCACTAGTTTATTGGACAATTTGAAGCTAAAATTTCATAAATATTAACTATTAAAAATAGTTAATCATTATATTTTTATATATTCAAATCATAATTATATATGAAGTTAAAAAATTTTAACAGATAATAGACACAGTTTTATTTATATAGTTGCTCAAAATCTTTGGTTAAAACAAAACATTTGTGTAAAAAAAAGTCCCTTGTTAAGCATTATTTTGAAAGTATACATTTAATTTTTTTGGCTGCTTTCATGAAATATAGACTACTGAATAACTCTTCAATCTATGTCAGGGGCGGATCTAGCATTTTTTATCTAGCAGAGAGGCAAAAATTTTGGGAATTTTTTGTTCTCATGCTCGAGTCATCGCAATTTTTTGCAACGCATATTGAAAATATTTGATATATGTATAAACAAATGTTTGGAGTTTACTTCATGTCTTGAGTTAGCTCTCTCAAAGATCAAAAAATGCTGAATTCGCCCCTAATCTCTATTTGTATATAAATAAGAGAATTGGAGTTATAATTGATAATTGAAGTTAGATAAGTCTACTTGAATGGTTAAACTTGATTACAAGGCAAGGCGGCTCAAAAAATGATAAAAAAGATTTGCATGCTTAAGCGTGACAATAATTTCTGGAAAAGTTCAATACTCATGTAAAGTATTTTACAATCTAATTTTTTCAATATTTTAATTTATCAAAATTTAGGGTTTTAAATATGCAATTTATAGTTACATTTTAAGTTAATAAATATAAACTAAAAAAAAAGCAAACAAAACCAAAAATACTCTCAAAAATATATATTAAACTAAAATTATCTGAGGTGCTAAATAAATGCTTTTGTTTATTAATTTCCAACTGGGTAAGAGGACAATCGGGTGGGTTGGAATTTTTATTTTTATTAGTGCACTTATATTTTATAATTTTCAAGGTTGGTTCACCAAAAAAAGTTTTTTATTAATTTTAAGATTTAATTATTAGTTTTAAGATATAATTTCCTTGTTGATAGTAAAACTTATTGAACAAACACATTTTTTAATTTAATAGTTCTATTAAGTAAAAAAATTTAATAAACAGACTCAATAAGCTCAGAATTAATGGAAAAGTGTCTAAAAAAACTTGGAATATGAGTAATAAAAACCCTGAAAAGTTGGCCCTAAATTTTACCAAAAAACTAACTATGTAAAGTTTCCAATCCCCACAAAATGAAGTGTTTGTAAATTTTGTATAGTCGTCTTTTGATTTCAACTCCCAATTATTAAAGTTTTTTGTAAAGCAAAATTTTTATTTGATAACTTAGATTGATTGTAGAAAACCTCTTTTAATGAAAAGAAAACAATTTAATAAAAAACTAATATTATTTACTCTGATACCACAAAATGTTTTTCGCCATTTGTAGCTATGTAATAGCTGTTTTTAAAATTGAGATAATATCAGATAATTGTTTCCGATTGTCAAATGTGAAATTAAGATATTGCTGATCTTATATATATATATATATATATATATATATATATATATATATATATATATATTCTTATTAATAAGTACTCTACTTTTTAATAAAGTTCGCAGTGACTTGGACTTAAGTTGTTGAATTTTAATTTTGTAAGCCTGTATATTATCCTTGATAAAGAAAAGTGTTCTTGCTTTCAAATACAAGTTCAAGATATCTTCAAGAACATTCAAACAAACCTCTTTATCAACAAAAGTATCAGTTTCACTTCTAATCTTCGAAAAACTTAATAAAAAATTTGTATATTCAAAAAGTGAGGATAAAATATCTTTGTCAATTTTATTAATATACTTATAAATCTATAAGTCTTAGTAAGCTTACTAACCGTATTTTTAAAGATTGTTTCAGCAGTAATAAAAATACATACTGCCTCAAATTTCATTTTCTACAGGCCTGATCTGTTACGCGTGTTAACAAGCTTGTACTCAGGCAAATCATCGCTTTCTTGATATTAAGCAGCAAGTAAAATAGATAGATAATGTTGATAGTATTCTTACTTATAAATATCTGAACCTGATGCGACGATGTGGTGATAACATACCTACATAAATAGGCAATAGCCTATTTATGTAGGTATGTTATCTATTTGAAAGTACACAAGCGTTCCCAGATGAAATTGTATCCCTCTAAACTGATTGACCAGAAAGATGCGACAATACATGGTTTACAATATACTTCAAATCCAAGTGATGTGGAAACCCCTGGAGCTCTAACATTTTTTGCTACAAAATATATAAAAAGTGTTATTTGTGGTATATCTGAAGCATGTTGTTTTTCAGCAACAACATTTAACAAATCCTGGTCAATAGCTGTAAAAAAAGAATCAAGCTTGTCTTGATGCAACTCAAAAATGGGATCAAAATGATTCAAAATTTCTGAGCTTTCAGTCATCATTAAAGTTTGTTTTGCACCTTATTTACGCAGACCACCCGATTTTCAAGTTATCAATGAAAACAATTAAAGTCAGCCTATGTTTCCAGACTATTCCTTTTTTGACTATGATTAGAGCTGATAAATTTTTAGTTTAAAGAAGAATTGGCGACACGCTTTAACGACACCGAACCCCAAAAACAATATTTGCTTAAAATGTTCTCAAAAGGCTAAAGACAAAACTGAAACACTTTTATTTCCGACTTCTTCTAAAAAAAGAAAACAGGCTATAAAAATTAGAAAAATAAAAACAACCAATAACAAACAAACGATTATTTTAAATTTTTATTTTAGTTTTTAAACAATGAACAAAGGTTCGGTGTCGTTAAAGCGAAACTTTTAAGAGCGGAAATTTTAAAAGCGAAGGTCGGGAAAGAGAAAAAGTTAAAAGCGAATGGAATGGGTTAAGCGAGAAAAAATGTTGGTAACATTGGAAACGTTATTATTTTTATATAAATGAGTTAATATTTAAAAAGGAAAACGTAATTGACTATTTACATTAAAATTGCTAATTTTCAAAAGTCATATATTCTAGGACAAGAATAAGGAGACAGAAGAGTAGGTATTCTTATAGAGTTAGACTCTAAATCTCTTTCTCTAACTAAGAGAAATCGATTAAAAGCATCGAACTCTCCAGGGCTTTGACAAATTCAAGTAATAGCATATTTAGGAGAGGAATATTTATTAATAAAGACTGCATTTGGATTGTCTCATCTTAAAGGTGTTGAAGTGAGTTAAGAAAAGTCAATTTCAGAAATAATTTCATAAAGTTTATATTTTATAGAAGATTGAGTAAGGCAAAATTAAATTGTTAGAACTTTGCTCCAAAATAAAGTGTAAAAGTTGAGTGTTTATTCCAAAGATAAGAGGTGAAACTAGTTGTCTTCACACAAAAAATTTAGTTAAGCAACAGTGGTTCTATTTTATGTACCATCATATTGGCCAGTTATATTTATTGGTGAGTTATTGGCAAAATGAAGTGAATTTTTAATATTTGTGTTAAAATTAATGTTTTTATCAGACATATTGGAGAAATAAATAAAAGCTCAGAGCCTGTGTCATAAAGGACTAATACTAATGTTCTAGCTAGCTAGCTCTTTAGAGCAGTGTCCATTATAGTATTTATAAAAATAGGTATAGTATTTATAAAAATAGGGTCGGTTTCCAAATAGCATTTCTATGTTCCTAAAATAAAGATATTTTTTTTAGGCAGAGTATCATTATTTGATATTAGTATAAGTATGTAAAAATTTAAGGTTGTAAAATAAAAATTTCTGACCTGTGCTAATTTAACTACCAATTTCATATCAGTAACTTATCAGTAACCTTTTAAATAAAAATTAAAAAATATGAATCCACAAAGCTTTTCAAAAAAATCTCTTTTTTACTAATAAATATAAATAAAATTTTCTGCATTTCAATAACGTTTATCTATTGCATTCACTTTCAGTTAATCATTCACAATGTAGGCTTATTTTGAATAAATTGGGTCTGGATTTTACAATAACAGCAAAACTTGAATTTGCTCACTGAAAAAAAATATCCACATTTTTTGTAGGCGTTAAAAATGCTTTTAGCTCTGATCAAAGTTTCTTTAATATTAACAAAAAATGAGATGGTACAAGAATTAAACAATTTGATTGCATTAATGTATTCATATAAATTTAATAATATATCATAAGTTGACAATATATTCAAAGACTGAATATTTGTGCAATTGTTATAACCAAAAGGTCTTTGCACACCACGAATTAGGCCAATTATATTTCAAGGGTTGTTTATTGTAAACACTTATTTTTTCTAGGTTCTATTTATTTTTTGTATAAAGCTAATTTAAAAAAGGTTGATAAGTTTTGAAGCTTTAATACAATATAATAAGTTGTGACACTTCGGTTCTCAACAAGAATAATTTATTAAACCTCATTTAAATGAAAAATATCAAATAGTTTCTTAACCTCTTATTCTTTACCTAAGAATTAGAAATAAACACAGACCAATAATGACAGTGCAGCTTTAGCTCATTCACCTAATTAAAAAACTCAAAAAACCATATTGCATATTCAAAGCGCATTATTACTTAATGTAAGGAATCTCAAAATTTAATGCAAAATAAAGCAGATATACTTAAGAACACTAAGATCTATCAACATTTGTCCACAAACTACCCTTAAAAAAAACATAGAACTTCAAAAACATGCATCTACAATATTTTTGTAAAAAATCATCAAAGAACAATATGTAACCCAACCAATCCGCAAATATATCAAATAGCAAGAGAAAATATTAACTTTAGGACTAAAACAGTCAGTGCATACATTAGTTTAAAAATAATTTTATAAAAAGAAAATTATTTTTTATAAGAGACCATAAGCATAAGCATAAATGATCAACTTGATAAACATAAACTGATAAAAGTTTACCTTAATTTACATAAATAGTAACATTTGTAAATATTATTATCTACTAGGTAATTATTTATATTAAAAACTAACCTTTATATGTCTCTTTTTTAAATATATTGTGTTGATATGTTTGCCCTGGTTTTTAGTCTATGACTCAAAATTTAAATATCAGTTCTTGAGGTTTAAATATCTTATTATTTCTAAAAGTATCAAGGGTAAACTCACCATACGTAATCAAAATAAAAGCACATTATTAATTTTCATTTTTTTAATTTTATGAATAATTTTTATTTCAACAAAAAAACAATCTTTTGCTTGAAATGTAATGTATAAATATCAAAAAAGGAATTAAAATGAAATAATATCAATAAGAAATTATGCAAGTCTATTTTTTATCAAATAATTTGTAGTGCAAAAATAATTTTTATGGAAGATTTTATACCTTTTTGTACCTTTTTGTACAACTATTACTCTCAGCTAGCGAGAGGTTCCGAGTTCGATCACCACGCCCCTACCGCGCTCAACTTGTTTCTCCGCGCAGCGGCCTTATTCGTCAAGGTTCGCGTTTTGGAGTCATAGAGTTGAGAGAGGGTTATAACCACTATTAAATAGCCTCCTCATCTGTAGTGGTCTTCTCGGCCTTAAGGAGATGAATAACAAAAAAAATAATAATAATAATTCTAAACTATATACAGTAAGTTTTTTTTATTTGTTTAACCTAATAAACTCTAACTGTAACTATTACTCTCAGCTAGAATACCAAATATATAAATAATTCTGAACTATAACTAACAATAATAAAAAATATAAACAATTAAAAAAAATAAAACCCAAACGCCAAAAAATCTCTAATATAACATTGAAATATTAATAAAATCACAAAAAATGATCCAATAATAACATTGTTGTTGTTGTTGAATTATCACGGTACTCGATTTACCGGTTTTCGCTTCAAGACTTATCGCTTTAACGTTATTTCGCTTTTAAACTTTTCGCTCTGACGTCCCACTACCGTTTTTAGAGCAGTTAGATAGGATGGGCGTGTAAACGACGCACCCCTACGAAATTCTAATAATCATGACTATTACTATCCCGATCCTTACTGTCAATTAACGAACATAGGGGAAAGGTGCCTATGATACCCTGGGAGTTTTCATCAGTTTTATTTTTTTTATAAGTTATTCTTATTGTAAAAAAAAGCACAAGTATGCCATCATAGGCAACCACTGCTCTTATGATGGCATAGGGGAGGATGGGGCTAGTTAGGATCGAGGGTAACTTAATGATTTCATTTAACCTTAGAGTCTTCCCTCAGAAAAGCCAGAAATTACTCGAAACCATCCTAATTTACCATTTCATGCAACACACCAGCATTGTAAAATTTTGCGCATGCGCATAGGATATATTGCGTTTTACGTATTTTTTGGACCAAAAAAAAATTTTGGAGCATCGCTTTCTTTTAAATTTACTTAAAAATGAGTTTTTCTTATATAAAAAAAAGTTTTTTCTAACTCGTCAATATTTCAACACCCCCAACTCGTCAGTATGCCATCATGGGTAAAAGTCATCATTTTCATTAAAACAGGCTGTGTCTGCTTTGTTCAAAAGATAAAATTAAAGTAACTATTCCACTAAATGCACAAAACTTGAATATAAAATGCATGAAAATTTTATTTCTGCACAGTTGATAGTAAAATCACAATCTTAAATATACGAAGGAAATAAAACTACAACAGCACATCCCAAAATCGATTTTTGTTGATTATAAAAACAATACTTGTGCACAAGGGACGTTTTTTCATTAAAACTAATGTAAAGTCAGTATAGTCATGTAGGTCTAATCTTTTTTTTACCAAAACTAATTTTAATGGAAATATGACCGGTATGCCATCATAGGCGCTATGCCATCATAGGCGCCTTTCCCCTATATTTCGTTGTGTCTATTCCTAATGTTGATTCAAAGCATGTACGTTTAACCCTTTCGCGACTGAGTAAAAAACATCTAGATGACTGCGCGTAAAATAACGAATTTGGATCATGAACAATTGAAAGGCCATAAAATAAAAAGTATTTGTCAGAATATAACAAACGAGACCTTGTTTTATTTGTTAGAGAATAGACTCTCATATATATATTTTTTTTTAAATAGTCACGTAATAGAAAATACAACATATTGAATAAACAAAAGTATACAATTTCTTAATTCAATTCTAAAATATTAACAGATAAATTCATAAACATATAGTTTTTAATATTAAATAAGATGGGCATTTATAGTGGTGATCAAAAAAAAAATTAAACAAATTTGATAACTTAATCAAAAGATATTAAAACACCAACAAATTGAGAATTTCCTTGAATTAAAATATATACACATTTGGCTTGAGAAAGCATTTTATGTATGAGTAAATATACAGAATATCTTTTTAGGAATAGTCCAAAACAGTATAATAAATTTGAAAACACTCATCAGGATGTAACCCGGGTTGTGGTGGACAGAAATTACAAACATAAACAGCTTTTAAGGGTTGTCCTTTGGCGGTCATTTTGCCCTTAGCATAGCAAACACGACATCTTTTGTGGTGCCTATCAGTACTATGTGTATAAATCTTTTGTGAATTTAAAGCACATTAAAGAATTTGACGGAAAGCTTATTTCTTGTACCTTTTATAGGATTTTCGAAGAGCCTGAATTTCATGTAATTGCTGGTCAACCCGGTCAACACCACCCATATGCATATTGTAGGACTTGACCATTGATGGTTTGAGTATAATGTTACCATCTTTATCAGTTTTTCCTGTTTCCAACATCACTGGATTGTGATATGTTGACAGCATGTAAACAACTTTTTGTTTGTTACCTTATTTGATTTAGTTGCACGATGTTTGCAGGCTAACATTTTATTGTCTTCGCTGCAAGTTTTGTAAAAAAACAGCAGTCTCTTTTGCAAGTTGATCATTTAATATCTTTTTGCTATAGTGTTTTTGGTTTGCGCGAATAGTTCTACAAATATTAGTCTTCTTGGACAAGAGGAAGCTGGCAAGAGCTTGTATAGTAGTTATCAGTAAAAACTATAAGACCCTTATTTAGAAATGGTCCCATCAACTCTATTAGTATACGTTGGCTTGAAGGCATTGTAGAATTTTTATCATCATCATACATCCCAGTACCACAGTACACTAGGTAATCAACTGTAATACCATCAGCTGTAGTCAACTCATATACCTTTATTCCAAACCGTGCTCTTTTTGTCTTTATATATTGACGAAAATGCAATCTGCCCTTAAAAAGAACAAGGGATTCATCAACATTCAAATGTTGCCCTAGTCTGTAAACTTTTCGACAACGCTCTCTGATCATATTGAGAAATGGTCTGACCTTATGATCTCTATTAGGATCATTAAGATTACGATTGGGATCATTATTGTTATTGATATGAAGAAATTTGAGGATAACCTTGAAACGGTCTCGAGACATGGTTTTCAAAAAGTCCAATAAATATCATCGGTGGACCAATACATGTTCAAATTTGGTTTATGTACAATACTCATTAATATAATTAGACCAAAAAAGGTTTTCATTTCAACTACTGTAACAGCCTTCCAGTTCTTAAGGTAAGAATTATTGACCTTTTCAGGTTGTTTGCTCAAAAAATCTTTGCAGTATCGGTTACTTTCAGAAACAATATGTTCTAAAATAGGATTGGTTAAGTAAGCTTCAAAAAAGTCGAGAGTACTGTCTCCACCTATTCTAACATTTAGATCTTCAGTGGAAAAGTATGGAAAAGTGTCATTAGATTTTTCCTCATTTCCTCATCAACATGCTCCCATACTAACACGATCAATGAACTCCTGATCTGATCGACCACCACGAACACGAGGAAATCTAACCCTAATTTTGCCTCGATTAGGTTGTAAATTATAACAAACAACTCTATCTACAATAGTAACACATTCAAAAGAATGTAAATCACTTACATTTCTACTTCTACCTCTGTTTCTTACACGCTTCTGGGGCTGTGAAACATTATAAGATAGTTGTTGAGTTTCATAACATTCTTTTTCACCATTAAATTCTATACTTGTATCACTAGATGATTCCTTATAAATTTCTTCTTCAGTTTCAGATTCTATAATCAGGTCATTATTTGCTCTCTCCTTAGATAAAGAAATATCATTGCAGAAATTTTGATTTAGGAGTATTTGTGGTAAATGGTGAAGGTAAAACTAAATTTTGAACTCGTAAATCTTCAGACAAGGGTAGTAGTTCTTCATTTACATAATCTAAAATACTTTCAGAATCACTAGAGTTATCAAGATCAATATCAATATTGCTATCTACATCACTATCATCAAATAAAATATCAAGGATCTCATTCATATCAGTATAACTTGTTCGCTTTTTAGCCATTTTTCAAAATTAATTTTTGATCAATCTATAAATGCAAATGACAAACGGTTTGAAGTATCAACTTTAGAAATTATTCTTATTTCAGATATACAGTGGCGACAACATAAATAGCACACTTTCATGACCAGTTGGTTTTACTTTTTGATGCCAACTTTTTTGTATTTATAGCAATTGTTGTTATTTTTTATACCATCAACAATATTCACCTTTTGGAACGGAAATACTCATTTGACATTTATAGCTGTCAAAATTGCTTATTTTGAGCATTTAAGCGGTCGTGTTAACCTTTTGACGGTGATTTTAAATAACACACATTTACTTTTTATTTAAAAAAAACTTAAATTCTTTTATTATATCAAAAGATAATCATTCCATTGAGTATTTAAAGAATATTCTTGTAATTCATTTGGCAAAAAAAATAATCAATATCTATCAACTTTGGGACGAAGTAAACATGGAACAGATGTCTTTCGAGGACAAGTACAGGCTTTTTGAGATCTAGGATTGAACAATTCTGAAATAGCTCGAAGTTTGGGTTGTTCTCGTAAGAAAGTTATCAATGCTATTAATTTATTTAACGATACTGGTTCATTAAGCAACAAAAAACGCAAGTCTCGTGAACGAAAGACAACCCCCAGAGAAGACGCACCCATTGCCCGTATTGCTAAGCTGAATCCTTTTGATGGCGCACCAAAAATTTAAGAACAAATTGCTCAAAGTTTAAAACTTGATCTGTCTGTCAGCACTGTTAAAAGTTGCTTACGCAAAAACAAGCTATTTGGAAGGGTTGCCCGAAAAAAACCATTGGTCTCAAAACGTAATCTCGTCAGCCGTTTGAAGTTTGCAAAACAGCACGTACACAAAGATTTAAGTTTTTGGAAAAATGTGCTTTGGATTGACGAGTCTAAGTTTAATCGCTTTGGATCCGACGGAAACAATATGTTCGTCGTCCCCAAAACCAAAAACTCAGCCCTCGCTATACTCTTAAGACCGTAAAACATGGTGGTGGCAATGTGATAGTTTGGGGCAGTTTTTCATGGTGTGGTGTGGGCCCGTTGCATAGAATTCAAGAAACAATTGATCAACACATGTACAAAGAAATTCTTGAAAACGTCATATTGCCATATGCAGAGGAAAATCTCCCTTTGGTTTGGAAATTCCAACTAGACAACGGCCCTAAGCACACCGCCAAAAGTGTTAAAATGTGGTTTAACGCTAAGAAGATTAATGTATTGGAGTGGTCCGCACAGTCACCAGACCTAAATCCGATAGAAAATTTGTGGAAGGAAGTTGATAGAAACATAAACCGGTCAACTGCAACAAATTTAGACCGACTTTGGATCGAAATAAAAGCTGCTTGGGTCGCCATTACGCCTGAACGATGCCAAAAATTGATCTCGTCAATGGGCGTCGTTGTCAAGCAGTTATTGACTCAAAAGGATACCCTACTAAATATTAATTTACCTCTAATAAAGTTTTCTAAACTATTTATACAAAGAACCTCCATGATTTTGGAAGCAAAAGGACGAAATGATGGTTTTGTACAGGGTGTGCTATTTAAATTGCTCCCTTATTCTGTACTTCTAAACCATTTATACAATTGTACTTTTTTTTTAACGAAGTTACTATCTTTTCTAACTCAGTGATGTTATCTTCTAAAAATAATATTTATTTGGCTGAAAAAGTTTAGATCTCAAAAACTCAGATCTCTTGAAAATATATCATTACATATTGAACATCAATCTGTGCTATTTATTTTGTCGCCACTGTATATTTAATGTTTTCTTAAACTACTACAAATGCTCAAGAAAATTTAAAACTATTGATGAACCGCAGGCGGTTCACACGTCATTTAGAGACAGATTTTATGCACCGTGGTGTGGGTCACGAAAAGGATTAACTCCATTCATCACTTATGGTAAATTGATGTAATTACATTCTAATTAATTTAATTAATCATTTTTAATAGGTCAGTAAAATATCATTTTCGATAAAACGTATTTTAAACTTAGGGGGGTGCGCCATTTTTATACGTCCGCCGTTAGATAGAGGTGAAGGCCGTTTTAGTAAGTTCAATTCATTTTACTATTTATAGACAAAGATTATTGCTTGTAGAAGGATTAATGAGAATAAGATTTTATTTACGTATTTAACATGAAAAGTTAAATAAAATAAGATTATTATTTGCAGACATGTATGTTTATATACATAAATTTGCGCATATTTCAGTATATTTAATATTTCTTTTCAGAAATATAATATACTGAAATATGCGCAAATTCGTATAATTTCTCTCAGAAAAAATAATAAGAAATTTTTTTTAGTTGTTATATAACAAAAAAAAAAAAAAAAAAGAATAATAAACTAATAAAGTAATATTACTTTATTAGTTATATTGAAACATGGTTTTATTAGTTAGCTTACTATTGAAACTTGGTTTTATTAGTTAGCTTACTATTGAAACTTGGTTTTATTAGTTAGCTTACTATTGAAACATGGTTTTAATTTAGTAAATTTATAGGATATGAAATTTACTGTGTTAACCATTATTCACAGTTATGAAGAAATTGGAATTCTAAAGTTATGAGGCAAAAATAATTTTGTTTAATGCTTAAATTTAAGTTTAGTAACATTAAAAAGCCATTTTTTAATGCTTAATTGTGCTATAGCTATTTTGTGTTAATAGATATTTTTTTGTCATTGTTATTAAAAACAATAACTTAAGTTATGAAAATAATAACTTATTGTAACTTTTTTTTAACATAGTACCTTTGAAACGCAGTCTGTCTCCTCTCTGTTTAACGAATGTTTATTAATAAAGGAGAGCATTATTGGAACACTATTTTATTATTAAGCTTTTATGTATTTTTCGGTACCATAATTGATATTAACCATGTTTAAGAAATGTTTTACAAGTCACTACAGGGTGCGGCAGCGATTCGCGAACTATTTTTCGGCTAGGTTTTGTGATGTAAATAAAATACTTCCGCAATTTGTTTTTGTTGATTAATGTTCAATGACCGTCTTAGATTTTGATAAAATAGTAAATAAAACACATTTTAGTTTAAAGTTTTACAATGGAAGCCAAAAGAACCGAAGTTTTCAATTTGATTCACGCAGGTTTGTCTGCACGTGAAGTGATTCGTAATTCTGACTACATTTAACAAAGTGGTTAAACGTGGCAGTGCTGAAAGAGCCAAAATGTCTTCTCCAGTGAATAAAAAGGTTGATAAAAAGTTCACAGAAAAGCTTAAAAAGCATGTTGAAAAGAATCCTACTGTATCCATCAGAAAGACAGAAAAATTATTCAATGTTGATGAAGAGGCAGTCAGAAGAACTCTAAAAACATTTGGAAAAGTCAGTGTGGCCCGACCTTCATGTCAACTTTTAACAGAAAGACTAAAAAATTTACGATTGGAACAATCAAAGAAGCTTCTAAATCAGCTAAAAAGCCATGCTTCGTCAACAGTTAAAGTTTTCTCAGATACCCAGCAAGCACACAACGTTGAAACAACGTTGAAATAACGTTGATCGACGTTGATCAACGTTAATTCAACGTTGTTTCAACGTTGTGTGCTTGCTGGGTAAAAAACTTTTTAGTGTTGACTGTCTGATAACTAGGAAAAATGACAGATTCATTGCGCATAAGGGTGATAAAACACCACCTGTGTGTCACACCAAACACCCTCAGTCTATCATGATGCTAGGAATCATCGTTTATAATTAAAAGAAATGTCCACCAATCTACATCAAAGAGAAAGAAAAAGTTACCTCTGATGTGTTTATTATCTTACTAAAACACTATGTGGTGCCATGGCTGAAGAAGACATTCCCAGAAAACAATTACATTTTTCAACACGACAATGCACCTTGTCATGGGTCCAGAAAAACTCAACAATATATTCAGGACAATATGGCTAATTTCTGGCCCAAACACTTTTGACCACAATTCAGCCCTGACCTAAATCCCCTTGACTATAATGTGTGGAGCGTAGTTGATAGTAAAGGTTGCAAAAAGGCCCACTCAAGTGTCAAGTCACTGAAATAAAAAATAAGGAAACTTAATTGAATGTTAAGATGGAAAAAGTATTTATCTTCAACTTTTCTTCTATTAATATTCCATAAATATAATTTTTCAGTGCTATAAAAATTCATTTTAAAAAATGTTCTAAAAAGTTTGCGAATTGCTACCGCAAACTGTAATTCATGAACACTTTGATAAATATGTAAAATATTGCTCCCTTTATTAATAAACTTACTTATTCTAAAACATAATAATAGATATGTAAAAAAATACTTTTGTAATTTAAGATGATTTTTTTTTCCTCAAGTTACTTGTCTACTAAATGCCGAGACCAATAAAAGTGAGCAAAACCAACAAGATTATATTATATAGATAAGGCTACCATTATCCCGAATTTTACAGAAGAAAGCATAACGTTAAACTAATTAAAACTTTTATAGCGTTCCTCAGCGGAAAAACCGGGATAATGGCAGCCCTATATATAGATAAATTTGTATTTTATATTTTTCAGATAATATATCAATTTAAATTGTTATTTATTTATTACTAACCCGTATTAAGGGTAACTTACTGCTAGTATATTAGTAATAAATATTAATATAACAAAAGACATGGTGATTAATAAATAGTAGATACGTTACAAAAACATTTCGCCGTCCGTCATATTTTGGCTCCTATTTTGTGTGACAAACTTCGAATGCGTTTTAAAAGTATATTAGTTCTTCATCATTTTTACTCGCTTAAGTTGCCATAAAAACCATATTTTGCTTATTATTTTTTTAAAGAAAAAATTACACTTTTATGTATTGCTACAATTTAATTTTATTCTCCACCTCATTCTTATTTTTGCTAGTTTAAAATTTAAGGTAAACATTTATGTTTTAATTTAACAATAATATGAGCGTGAACCTTCATTAAACTACTGTAGCCATTTACAACAATCAATTATCTATGCTACTAAAATATTTCAAGTTTGTAGGATATTCCCCTGACATCTAATTTTTAGGCATAAAAATTATAGGCATACTTGCTAATTAAAAGAATGTCCGTACCAAATTATCTTTTAAAGAAATTTGGTATAGACCAGCAGTACATTAATGATAATTTTTCAGAAAACCTTCCATTACCTTTTGTTAGTTACCTGTAATTGTTGAACTTTTTACCACTAATTGTGCATCGTGTGCATCTCTTCGATGAAGGTTGCATTAAGCCATCAGTGATTGAGTTTTTATGAACAAAAAAAATGCTGAACGTATAAACAGCCTAAAAAGTCTGTAACAAAAACAAAAACATATGCGAGTTCTAAACCAAAAGCTGAAGCGAAAAGAGGTGCAGATACTCAAACTTAAAAAACATATGCATGATCCAGAGTAAAGGTTGAGAAAAATCATTAAAATGTTAAGAAAAAAAACGCAAGTATTTAAGGAATGAAGCAAAACAAGCAAAACAATTTCAAATAAAAATCAACTCTCAGCTTCAAAATGTTAAACAATTACATCAACACCTTCAAGAAAAATAAAAATTTATAACTGCATTGTAAGTAAATAATTCAATTCTTGAAGAAACTTTATGTGAAAATTACTTCTCCCTAATGTTCAAAAATAGATCATAAATCATTCAAATTAAGGCTGTTTGTTTATGATGCAATTGTTAATCAAGTGCCAATAAAAAGCATTCGAATCATCTTGGAAAACTTTTCTCAAATATTTGCTTTTAAATTTGAATCAGTGTCTTGTCGCAGTACAGTTGAAATAATGGTTAGGGAGTTAGGAATAATAACTGACGATCAAGTATCGGAAAAACATTATCTAATAAAAATGTTACACTTGGCTATGATTCCACCACACAAGAGGATATCCATTTCAGTTCTGTACATTTAACTACACAATACGAGTGTTTTTTTATGGCTGCTGGCCAGTTAGCAAGTGGTACTGCTATTGACTACCACCGACATATAATTAATACGGTGGACCATCTTGCTCTTGTTTCGTCAGAGTTTAAAAGTGCAAACTAGCAAGAAACTCGTAAAGCAATGATAAGCAATATTGTTAATACAATGACTGATAAAGTAAAAGTAAATCATGCAACTGTTGAATTATTGAATGAATTATGGGATAAATCATTCAATGAGCTTAATTGTCATCTACATCCTTTAGAAGCCATTTCCACTATGTGTTGAACAAGATTTATAAATGGAAAAGGTGATCCCAAAGGCTTTTCTATATTCTTATAATCTAAAGGTTTTTCACGTGGTTTGATTTCAAGATACTGTGGGAATTGTCTGTATATCTTATTTCACTTGGCTGGAGATTATTTCACATATCATGGTGGTTTACAAACATGTCTAAAATTCCGAGAACTTCATGTTCTTGGAACTTTGGGTAAGCTATTCACTGGTCCTTGGATGAAGAAATTTTATACCTCAGTAGAAAATTAAATTCATCATCTATATGGAATTAATATAGTTCAAACTGTTATTAATGTTTTAAACGTATATAATATGGTCCCATTAGATTTGTTAACTTGTGCAAATGACTTTTTTGGAGAAGAACTACCGAATAATAACATGCTTCCTTCATTAAGAAAAAAAAATTAAAGGAAGAAATGTTCTGTAGACAAATGTCTGCATGTCTAACTTGTTGTGTTGATGTTTTCCACAGACAATATAAACATTATTTCAAAATGGAAATAACAAAATATCTTTTGATTGAAACAAGATTTGCTAGAGTGAATAATATTGATGTAGAGAAGGTTATGTGCATGTTTAGTGCTGCTAAAAATTATCCCCCTAATACCACTTTGTTCTATTCGTCATCTCAAATACGAGCACAAAAAAACAATCTTCTTGCTTTTATTGACTCATGCAATAAAACTGAACAGGAAAAAATTACAAATTTGGCGATTTTATATTGAAGAAAAAAAAGGCTGCAAAATTGTGATATTTTTCCATAGTTTTAAGGACTTTTTTTATCTTTTTTCGTCATTTTTTCATTGTAAATAGGCAACCATTTACAATGGAAAAATTGAAAAAATGCAAAGAAAAAATAGCCCTTTGTATGTCATTGCTTACTGGACTAGTAAAGCTGATTATAATCTGGCAGAAGATTTTGACATTTCAAAATTTTTCTTAAGTTGGAGATCTTCTTAGCAAAGATTTGGTATTCGCGAACCAGTTGACTGTTAAGTAAAATTATTTTTTAAATCACATTAAATCACATAGATTAAAAATGTGCAATAGTGGAATAGTGATATATTTTATTGACTTTATTATGACGCGACTACTGATAACATCATATCCTAAACTTTTTTTAATTTTTAACAAAAACATTGCATCCCACAGTTCTTTTTCTTAAGTTCATTATTGTCAGTTAGAACCTACATTAACAAAATGTTGATTAAATTGTTCTGTAATTAAAGATTTATCTGTAATAAGTTCATTATTTGATTTTAGATTGATTGTAAGGCTATTTCGATCAAGACTTTTTTTTCTAATTACTTATTTATTTATGTTCCAGATCTTTTGCGTTTCATTTTTGTGTTTACTTAGCTGTTCAGAATAATAATATTTTCAGAACGTCTTAAAATTTTTTCAAAAAGACGCTTATAGTTTTTATACTCTCGAGTCCTTTATACAAAGGGGGTGGGAATAAAAGGGGGTGAGGTGGTAATTTTAATCCAGATCTAATAAAATGGGGGGTGGGGGTATAATAAAATCCAAACCAATATTTTTTACAAAACACGCACAAAACTATTTAAATCTAGCGTAGCTTGCGGTAAATTGTGCATTTTCTAAAAGCTGTTTTATAATAAATTCAATAGGATTTAATATGTTGATTAAGGTGATGACATATTGATTTTTTTTCTCAAACATTATTTCCTGTGGCACGAATTAATGTAATTTTGCCTATTAATGACTAAAAGGACGTTTATTCCATTAAAATATTGAAAAAGGTCACGCACAAACCACTTTGAAATGTTATTTATGTAGGCATTTTAGCATTTTATTTAATTGTATTAACAATATATATATATATATATATATATATATATATATATATATATATATATATATATATATATATATATATATATATATATATATATATAAATATTAATATATACTGTATATAACATAAGTCACGAAACCGACTTGTGCAATAATTTATGTAGCAGAGAAATGTATAGAAATTTCCAGAACATCGTATAACGCTGTGCGTCGTCAGCCAGGACAGTGATGTCACGGTGACGTAGTTGTTCGGGAAGCTTCTGTAGAGTTATAAATTTTCTTCAGCTGTTTTGCAGTTTGCTATTAACTGGTATATAAGCGAGGTGTTCAAAGTGGGTAGTTGAGTTTTAATTATCTTAGTTTGTGTCGACATCATTATTGCCTTATTTTAATTATTGGGCATTCTCTATAGTTTAGGTATAAAGAGGTCCTTATATTATTTGGTAAGTTACATTTAACTCTTTCGCAAATTATAATTGAGCATATAATATTTTATTAGTGTCTGCCTTTTTCATCTTCTATAATCGTTATTTGCTTCTTTTGAAATAAAATATATTAACAATAACAGTTCAATTGAAAACCTAATAACAGTTTCTTTAATTTGTTACCTAATTAATATTGACGTTAAGACTTTTCCTATTTCAGTTGCTGAGTGCTGACAACATGTCGTTCAAGAAGAGATCTTCTAACACGGAGAAGAACAAGGAAACCTGGACAAAGAACTTAGTCCACTTTCAAGCCTCATCCAGAAGAGGCAACGTGGCAATTTATGAAGCACCCTTGAGCGATGGAGTTGCATGCACCTAAAAAACCACGTCATTGGACGCTTCAAATTTCTTGAATCCACTGCCAAAGAATGGAGAGAGGATCGGTTTAATTGCTGTAGAGCTTAAAGACCTATGGAGCAAAACGTTAAACTTCCCGCGTGTGTCTGATCAAGCCATTGCAAAACTAGCAAAACTTCTGAAAGACTACGAGCGCTGCAGAAAAAAACAAAACTTTGATTCATTGAATGAACTATTTGACATAACCAAGATGAAAGGCGAATGGTTGTGCAAAGAGGATGAGAACCTCTGCAAACTGCAAATTTAGAACAAAGGTCACGTTGATTATTCGACTGGCAAACCTGCTAGTGCCAATACCATCCACCCATCCAAGCAAAAGAAGGCAATGGAAGCGACTGTGTGCACACTTACCAGCTTAGCGCTACCTGATTGTTCCGAAAGTAGCACCGACTCACCCGAGAACAGCACAGACCGTCCTTGGGTCCTTGGGACAATGATAAAGCAGCATCAATGAGCAAAAGGAAGCATAACCCAACAGCCATTGCAAGACGTCTTGTTACACGCTGTCATCCCACGGAGAAGCAGTGGTGTGCTGCCAGCTTTCTGGTGAGGGCATTGAAATCCCACCCCCATGTCAATGAGCAATCCACAAGGCTATCTACACGAGAGCTGCTCAGGTGAAGAAACAATTGGTGAGCACGTTTCATTTAGATAAGTGGAGCATACGCTTTGACGGCAAACACATTGAGGACTTTAAATATCAGGTCGTGGTCCTCACGAATGAATCTAAAGAAATTAAGTTGACTGCGCTAAAATTGAAAGATGGCAAAGCTCAAACAATTGCAGAAGGACTCCAAGATGTGTTAGAGGAGTTCAACCTGTGGGGATCATTTGTGGTGATTGTTGCCGACACAACAAACTAGAATACCGGCAAGAAGACAGGCGTTGTTGGTCGGCCGCAGCAAATATTCGAAGAGAAAGGTCACCACAAACCCAAGTTTATCAGTTACCAGCACCATGTGCTAGACCGCGTTCTTCGCGTTGTCATGAACGATGAGCTCCATGGGTCAACTAAATCACCAAACATCGAGTATTTCTTTTTGCAGGATTTGATGAACAATTACGATAAATTGAAAGTAGCTTTCAGCAACGGTAAAACTGAGATCAAGGAAACAAGTCGCTGAAGAGATGACATTAAGTTTCTCTACCACCTCACTCGTGTCTTCAGTCAATTAACTGAGAGGAATAAGATCCCATTCGTGAATTTCAAACAGATCGTAAACATCAGCAATGCACGCTGGAACTCTCGTGCCATTCTAGCCCTTCTTGCGTTTATTCTGATGCCAGAAACCCGGATCAGGTTGCATAAAATCTGTTCATTCATTTCTTACTCATGGGCTGACCATTGGTTCAACAGTCAATTGTTCCTCGTTGAAGATTTTGAAGAACTATCTGAAGCTCTGAATCAATATTTCCCGAAGCAACCAGTGCTGCGGGCATGCCATCAAAGTTATGTAAGAATTGCACGACTCCTACCGCAACAAGGACAACCCACTGAGATTCATCCTTTCTAATGAGATTATCGTGAATATTTGACTTCCTTGTGCGTTTGATGATCCTATATAATGTTGTATGCATATGACTCTACAGCTTGTGTTCCATTTTGTATCTGCTTACAGTGACTTCAAAAATTTGGCCAAATAGCTAATAAATAAAATTCTTAAAATCATTTTGTGCGGGAGGTTTTTTTTATCAAATCGCCTTGAATGTTATATTTTATTTAATCTTAAATGAAAGCTCATCAAATCATGATACAGGGAAACGAGGTTGTATAAAGGTCATCACCCTAATATTGATATAAATTTTATACTTTGGTGAGAAATAAATTAAAATCTCATTTTCGATAAAGAGATTTACTCAGTTGGTGGTTTTTAAAGCCTGTTTACACTGAAAAATTTTGTTTTTATTAGTGACTCAATTATTTTCTAATTTGTAAAGCCGATTTTCACTGATTTTTATTTTTTGTGATAACAAGTAAAAATTAATAAACGAGGGGGGGGGGGGTCTTAATAAGCTTGGGGTGGGTGGGAAAATTTTTCAAGAGTTAATAAACGTCTCCCCCTCTTTTTTTTATTAGGGACTCGAGAGTACTTGGTTTTATTTTCAAGTGTTCTTTTTTTGATAAATTTATTATATAATCGTTGTTTTTTTTAACGACTTTAGAATACCCTTTGTTATCCAAGGATTTAATAGCGTTTTTGTTTTGGCAAATTTTGTGATCTCCGAAAAAACTTTGTTATAAACTTTTTAAAACTTGTCAAGGAACATATCATAGGCTTTATTAACATTTGTAATTTTTAAAAGATGATTCCAATTTGTAAAAGATAATTGGTTATGAAAATAGTTTATATTAGTTTCATTACTCTAGTTGTTCTTTTTATTTTTAAATATTTTTTTATCTTCAAATAGTTTTATTGTTCCAGATGGTGGCCTGTATATAACGTAGACAATAATATTTTTTAAGGCTTTGTTTGCGATTTCAATGCGCAACGACTCATATTGCTTGTGGTTGAGCATAATTCTTTTTTACATTCATATGACAATAAGTTATAAAAATACATAACCCCCACCTGTCTTCTCGGAGTTCCTAAACTGATGAATTGCTTTATAATTTTGTTACTGACAATTTAAATCATTCTCAATTATAACATCGTGGCACCAAGTTTCTCCAAGACAAATTTTAAAATCAATTTTGCTTTTATACAAAAACTGCTTGAATAATTCGAAAATTTTTTTTCAAAAGCTTCTTATGTTTGAGTGCAAAAGTGAGAACGAATTAATATCTATACCTTCAATAAGGTTTTCCGATTCTATATCATAGTATATTGGATTGAAATTTTTAATTTGTTTATTATAATAGTTAGTATCAGGATCAGAATCTTTATTCAAAAATATTATTTTTTTATTTAGAACTGATTTAAATTTAGTGTTTTGGAAAATAGTATTTTGACTCATTGTAAAGATAAATGTATCATATAAAAAAAATAATAATGAATAATAATGTAATTATTTAGTAAGTATAATAAAATGTGTTTATTTAAAAGTTAAAAGTAGAAAATGGGATTAAGCGGTGGTTTGCTTTCTCCTAAAATCTTTCACAATGAGTTTATTGTAAATAATAACAGAATACTTATCATTTTTTCTTGTTTCGTAAATTTTTTCTTACTTCACGTGTTTCGCTGGAAAAATCTTCATTTATATAGATTCCCGATCCTTTGAATTTATTTGCTGCCTGTAATACCTTTACTTTGTCCTTATAGTGAAGAAATTTAACAGCTATGGTTCTGGCCTTATTTTCTTCATTTTTTACCGTTCTGTGAGCTCTTTCTATCTTGATATTGCTTCATCGATAACGTTATTATTTTTACCTTTTATCATTTTTTCCAGTTCACTTTCCTTTCCACTTCTTGAATTTCCTGCGTGACATTTTTTCAATATCTTTATTAATATGTTCTAAATTTCTTCAATATCTTTATTAATATGTTCTAAATTTCTTCAATATCTTTATTAATATGTTCTAATTTTTTATTCCTTCGTTAATTTTTTTCAATTCAGCTTTTAATTTTCTCTTCTCCTTTTCTAGTATTTCACATCTTTCCTTAGATTTACTTGCTTCTTTAAGTACCTCGCTAATTCTATCATTTGTTAATTTTAGATTTCCGCTTATGAGGTTGAAGATGTCCTTCTGTTGTTTGGCAAAAATTTCTTGAAATATACCGCGAACTTTGTTTATTGATATAAACGATTCACTTGTTTTGTTATTTGCGTCGTTTTGTTTTTAAAATCTTGGCTATTTTTCTTTTCTATCGTAACGATAAAATATATTAACTTATTACGCAGGGATTAGTTTCTGTATGTGTTTTTTTCCATTTTGAAGACAATTCGAAAATGCTCCTTGTTTAATATAAGTTTTTTTTCCTATGCTCAAGCGACCGTGATTTTAAAAATATAATATTTATTTGGTATACTAGTGTGAACATAATCACCACTCATTGTTGATATAAAAAGTTTCATATTTTTCAGGATGAAAAACTGAACAAGCTGTCAACGATTAAAACGAATGAAAAACTGAACAAGCTGTCAAGTCGTTCAACGATTGAAATATAAAAGAAATGAAAATACAATCTTTATCACATTATTTTAGATATAAAAATTATTTAGATATGAGCTTTGATGTTTTAGCATCTTCAGATATCTAAAAATGTTTTTATTTTTTTTATTTTTTACACTTTTATTACTATTTAAATGTAAAATCATCACAAATTTAAATATTGTTATTATTTTTTCACAAATTTAAATATTGTTATTATTTTTTCACAAATTTAAATATTGTTATTATTTTTTCACAAAATTAGTCTTTTTTCTTGACAATTTTTTCCCTCAACTTTATTTTAAATTTAATATTTTTAAACAGCCAACGACAATAAGACACAGCAGTTTATTAATGGGTAAAATAATTATAAGTAAAATCCTAATCCTTAAGAGCCTTTTTTTTTCCAGTCAGCATATCAGGAATTTTCCCCTTTCCTTAAGTAAAGTGTGCCGTTGTTTAGGTTACAAAGTTTTTAGTATAACATAAAATTGATCTAAAACGAACTTGATAAATTTAGAAATATATATATATATATATATATTTCTAAAATAACACACTAAAAATTTGGTATTTCAGCTACTTATATATTAATTTTTTAGGTATATTCTCAAAAAATACAAAACTATAATTGTCAACTAAAATAAACTTATTAAACTCAAACTTCAGAAAAACACATGATCATCAGTTTTTAACGACAAGTTTTTAATGACTTTATTATGTACGGATACTTAGGGGCTTGGCAATAAGACTATTATTGTCTTTTTCTCGCCCCCGCCATTTGTATATTTTACAAAAGAAAAGTAATTACTTGTAACGGCAAATTTTAGAAAAAATAATAATTATAAAAATTAAAAATCAGCCGCTGCTTTAAAGAATGTCTTTATGTAATAAAAAAAAACAATAATCAGTGACCAAATCAAATTTGAAAAAAAAATTCATTTGATAATATTGCTTGAAAAATACAAATGATCTTGTAGACTAAAGTCACTTATAAAAACTTAATTTCTTCGTTATTCTTCGACAAATTTTTACGATGAAGTCCGCGTCATTGATTACTAATTCACAAAAAAAGAGCTAAATTAATGGCTATGCATTTTGCAATTTTAGTTTAAGTTTTGTATTTTCGCTTCTTTTATTTAGCGTGGTTGTTGTTAAAAACCAATCTAACAAAAATGAAAGTTATTTCTGGAAATGATTAACTGGAATGACTGTTGTCTGGAATAGACTAATTGAAATTAGGTAATTCCAGATACTTATAGCTATTAACAAATAAACAAACAAACAAGAAAATAATAATTTTCATTTCTGTTAGAATGGTTGTTACGACCAGGGTCAACCAGGGTTATCCCAAACGAGGGTTGTAGGGAGTATTCCCTTTCCCTGAGCTGTTATATATGCATTTGAGTTAGCACATTTGTACATTTAGCATTTCAATTGGCAAGTTTTGAAGTATAGTTGGCAAATGTCAAATATTGAGGACCTTTTTTTTTGTGTGTGTCTATAGTTGGCAAAAAACATACAACACCCCTCCCCCTCCCTCCCCTTATGAGAGACCTCTTCGGGACAACCCTGACAACGACCACGCTGAATAAGAGAACCGAAAAGCAGCAGCAAAGTTACAAATACGCCCAGCTCCTTTACAGTAAATTTTTATCACGGCTACTTACCTATTTCCTCTCGACAAAAAAGAGAAAAAAAAAAAGGGTACGACCCCCCTTGTTCATCGGGACTACACAAATGCTGTCCAGATAAAGTAAAATCAAAGTAAAGTCTGAAAGATCAAGTAAAATCAAAAAAAAAAAAAAAAAAAAAAGAGGTTCAAAAGAGTGAAGTCCTCCGGAAATGGCTCTGAAAACAATTAAGATGTAATTTTATTAAATTTACTCAAATGCTAGAAGTTGCAGAGCTCTAGCTAGTCTGGAGGGTAGTGAAAAATCAATCACAAAATTCCAGGACAACTGATAGCCGAGAAAAAACTAGTGAAGTCAAACTAACGTTTAAAAAAAAATTACAAGTTTATTCTAAAGCATTATTTTAATTGATAAGATTTTAATTTTCTAATCATCCTTGTGCGCGTTGGACACCAACGCAAAATGATGTTATTAGGGTGCCCACAACCTTTAGCAAAAGATTGAACAGATTTTCTTACCATCTTTTTTCAAATAGATTATGTATGATAAAAGGCAACAAAAGATTATATCTGATAAACTCTCCTTTAATCATATAAATTATATCAGATAGTTTAAATGACTTATAATTTTTTGAAAACTGTTTTAGCAGTCGATGTCCTTGCGGGTACCAAAAATGTTATAATGCGTCACATTACCATAATAAAATACTTGATTGAAAAGGCAAATAAAAAAAAAAAGAAACGCTCTAACACACAGTGACTTAGTCAAGGTTTACACATGCATGAACTGTCCATAGCTAAGAAATTATGCCCCCGTTTAACCTCCCCTCCCCCTCCCCGCCCAAGTTTCATAATGGCTACTAACCTATTTCTGCGTAACAAAAAAAAAAAAGAAATAAAAAATCAATAATTATTTAGCAGCCCCTCTTAGCACTCATGCGGCAGGGAGCCCGTCTCTACACTACTGGTATACCCGCATGTTGACTATATTTGCCTCTAATTATAATAGAACTACCCTTTATGATATACGTGAAAAAAATCCTTTCCCGATGCCCCACTACAAACACTGCCCACATACATCAGAGTATTACCTGAAGTATTACCCAGAAGTGCCCTCAAACAGACAATCGATTTGAATACGCTACCTATCTTAAAATTTATGTTAAATCAACATGAAATGACTGTTCTGTGAGAAAGTAAGTAATATACTTCAAATCTAATAAACTAACACTAAACACCGAAAAAACTAAATGGACACTTTTTCATTCGCTTAAGAAAAACCCTCAAACTTGCCTCAAATCTTTATTGACAATATTGAAATTAAAAGAGATCCCGTCACCAAATTTCCAGGTGTTTATCTCGATGAGAACATTACTTGGAATCAACACATTAATTATATATGCTCTAAAGTCTCTAAAAACATTGGAGTTTTATACAAAGCTCGAAATTATCTCAATAAGATAAATTTAAGACAACTCTATTTCTCATTTATTCATTGTTACTTAAACTATGCAAATATTGCCTGGGGAAGTACTGAAAAAAGTAAACTACAACGTCTTTATCGCTGTCAGAAACGGGCAATTCGCATAATTAACTTTGCTGATCGTTTTTCTCATTGTAAACCTTACTTTATTGAAATGAGAATTTTAAATATATATGAACTCAACGTCTTGAAAATTTTATGTTTTGTTTATATGTGGAAAAACAATCTCCTCCAGTCTTTAAAGATCTCTTCAATTTAAAACCAACCAACAAATACGAACTTAGAAACATAAATTTTTTAGAAAAACCTTTTTGTCACACAAATTTTAATCAATTCTGTCATGCCTATCGTGCGCCACACCTGTGGAATAAAGTTGTTTTGCCAAATTTTGATTTTGATCTAACTAATTCTCTTCATCTTTTTAAAAACAAAGCAAAAAATTTTATTCTTTCTCAAGATAACATTTTACAATATTACTAATCACTTGAAAAAATTTAATTTCTTGTTATTTTAACTTAACTTGTGAACTTTTTTTTCTTATTTCTTTCTCACGTTTTGTATTTTATATTGTTTACAATATTTTGCTAGTTTATATTATTTACAGTTTAACTCGTGTAAAAGATTATTATATATGTATTCTTCATAATACCTTGCACTTCACAATTATTGTAAATAAAAAAAATATTAAAAATGATGTAAAAAACTATATATTTTATTATATTTTATAAGGTCCCTATGACAAGATCCTTGTGATCTACTTTCGGAAACCTAGTTTATATTGTTAGTCTGCTATATTTTTATATTTGTAAAAGTATTTTAACAGTTTCTTTTATTATATAACGACTGACTTTGTAAACTGAAATAATAATTAAAAAAAAAAAATTTAAAAAAAATTTAAAAAAAATATATAACTTACATTTTATTTACTTACAAAGTAAAGTATAAAATTTCATAAACAAAATTGACTTTGATTTGTAATTGTAAATAGCAATTTTTTTCAAATTGCTTTTATGGAAGCTGTTTTTGCTAATTAGTTACTTTTACACGTAAAAGTAATTTGTTGTTATAATGTAGTTTTATTTAGTGTTATGTTTTTTAAATATTATATTTACGTAAGTTTACTTCATAACTTTTTTTACATATAAAAAGTAAATTACATTTCGATATAAATTTTCTACATAATTATAACCCAAATTACTTTTTTAAAAAATTATTTTACACGACTTACGATTAAAAGTAAGTTACATTTACAAGTAAAAGTAAAAATCCAAATAGCTTTTATTTGTAAAAGTAAATTACTTTTTCAAGTAACAGTTACTCATTTAAAAAACTTAACATTATTAATTAAGTTTTACATGCTATATAATTTATGTAAAAAAAAAACGAATAACTTTTAAATGTAAGTAAATTATATTTTTTTATATGAGTTATGTAAAGTAATTTACGCTTAAAAGTAATTTGAGTATTAACATCAAAATAAGTAAAAGTGCCATCCCTACTTTTAACGAATATTCGTAAACGAATAATTTAAGATAATACTTTCTAACGAATATTCGTTAGAAAGTATAAAATTAATAGAATATTGATATTATAAAAAGTTTATTTTTAGTACTTAGGGTAGAGCGGGACATATAGGGACAATGGGGTATAACAGGACAGTAATGCCTGAAGTCTTATATCTCAGTTAAAAAAATTTCAATTTTTTTTTTGATAAAATATTTTAATTTCGCTTAATTTTAAATTTAGTAGTAGTTATCAGTTATTTAATATATAGGTAAGAGTAGAGCGAAGGTATTTTATAATAAAACGGGTGTATGGGTGTATGGGCGTGTAGTTTGTATAGGGATGTTACTTTTTTTGAGGGTTTAAATGGTAGATAGCTTTCATTTTTTATCATTTTTAAAACTTTAAAATTAACAAATAACTGCTGCTTTTTAACTGTCCCGTTTTGCTCCACCCACTTGAAACAAAGTGTAAAAAGTTTGCTAGTCTACAGTTTCGTTACTGTCGTAGCTTATCGTAGCTGTCGTAGCTGTCGTAGCTGTCGTAGCTGTCGTAGCTGTCGTAGCTGTCGTAGCTGTCGTAGCTTATTCTTATAATTTTTTGTTTTACCCTAAAAAAAAAGCAATAAAGTTCAAAATATTTTTGTGTACCCATTCTATAGTTTCTAAGTTAACGCTGCCTTCTAAGAAAGCAAGTACTTCATTTTCTTATTAATTATCTTGACTTTTAGAATTTGAACTTTTTTCTCTTTTGGATGAATTATTTTAAGATTGTTAAACAAAGTTTTCTTTAACTATTTTTAATTGTAGTTAAGGTCTCCCAGAAGTTTTTACGGTTATCACAGAGCGCCGCGAAAGAGCATTTAACTAGAAAGTTTACACCTCCTTCCTTACCCATGTTGTTTATTAGGCTAGAGCCGGCATCGACCCTCGGGCCTCTGGGTTCTCAACCAGAACTCTAACCACTGCATTACGGTTGCATGAACTTTTTTCCGGAAATTTAAAAAATTTTCTTAGCGGCTCTTTGCAGCATTTGATTTCAGAACATTTTAAAACATTAAGATGCTCCCAGAAGTCCTTACGGTCTTAACTGTTTAATTAACTATTAGGTTTACTTTCTAGAAAAGTCCAGATGTGGTTCCTAAGAGTTGTGAGTCAAGACTAGTTTTGAAAGTTGGAGTTTTCGTTTGGTCTTCCGTGAGTAAGTGTTATAACAATTGGTTTTGGATTATCATTTGAATTCAGCATAATGTTTCAAAATCTTGGTAGTTCATATACTTTTATACAATCTTCAGGAGAGTAGGTTTTGAATGCTTTTCTAATCTTATTGATTTATAGGTAGGATCCAAGTAGCGCACATTCTTTTGTGCCATACCCGTCGTTATCAAATATCAGCCAAGCTAAAGTCTATGGCGTGGAGCAATCACAAAATCGTGATCAAGTAATCTTTATTTTATATTCATGATCAAGGGAGCATTTGTTTTTCGTGACATTCTACTTGTCATCAATTGTGTGAGAATTTTTTAATGCAAGATGATAATAGACCGTTGATCTTCTAACAGTGAAGCCATTTTTTTCAAAGTTTCTGTCAACTCATCAACTGACTTAACTATCATTTAAGTCTTGCTTAATTGTTTTCAGAGGTTGTAACAATATGAATGTCAATCTAAAAAATTGAAGGACATCCTGATGTTCCAGACAAGCACATTAATTTTTTTTTTTTTGCAATCCTTTTATTTTTGTGTTATTATTTTGAGACAGCATCTCGCATTTCCATCGACGCAACAGCCTTGAGACAGCATCTCGCATTTCCATCGACGCAACAGCCTAATAAGTTTTGATTCCACAATCAACAGCTTTTGGCCGTCCGTTCAAAACAAGTAAAATTCTTCTTTTAGAAGAATTTTAATTGTTTAGGACGGAGTGTGCGTTAATAATACAGTGCTTGAAAATTGAGATGCTTGAAAAGGGGAAATATTTTGTTGAGGAAGTAAAACTATTTTCTTGAGAAAATGGAACCAATGGGGTGATGAAGTTAACGAACTTTGGAATAATGTTGCTCTTGAACTAATGATGGGCTAGCAAAATTCCCCTATAAGATTTTTTTCACAAAGTGTCACAGAATGTATGACCCTCTTTCCCCCTTAAGCGTGGCGTAGTTTGCAAACATTCCTTAAAGCTTTTAACATTTTAGAATCTATTATATTTGCTGATGTAAGAAGATTATTTTATTCTCATAATGAAAAAATATTGTTTAAACTGATAGCTATATAATTGAAGTTTAAACGACCTTCAAGCACGCATTAAAACAATTAACCCTTGTGTTCATTATATGTTTTGCAACAGGCAATGAAGGATTTCAACCGGATAATTTGAATTTTACATTGAGTGTTTCGATGAAATTGAAAATGTGCGGGCTTTTTCTTAATTTTACGACAATTTTTACTTTTTGTAAACAAAATACTGAATTTGTAACATTTTTAAATTTAAAGCTTATTTGAGCAATTAGGCTAATAAAGGTCAGGTTATCCTGCTACTGGTAACATTTTGTACGGCCTGTTTCATGTCTGCTGCCTTTATAGAATACACTTTTTTAGGTAAAGGCTAGAGATAGTGTCTCAAGAATACTACTGTCTTGTAGAAGGTCTTCAAGGCAAAGACTTAAGGGGTAAACAGATTCCATCTGTTGACCAGCTTCGCACTCCTTCTTCATTGATTACGCTGGCGCAGATGTATTTATAATACATTGTTTCCAGTTTGGGATGTTGAATGCTGGATCTTCTTGACTCAATGCATGAGTTTTGCTTATATATTTTCACGACTAGGCAACTCAATCTATTATCTCCTAACGAGAGTACAGCTCTAAAACTCAGTTTTATGGATATGAGGCCGGCTGGTAGTCAGGTTTCCCGAACTTTGTGGTAGCACTCAGAGAGGATGATTCCATCACCAGCTGTAAAGTATCAGAGTATTAAAAGTACCATGTTGCGCATGGTTGCTATGTCTGTTCGTTTAGGGTCCACATTTGGGACCCTTTATTAATAGTACAGAGGCGATTGCTTGGACTATTAAATAGTGTGCTGAGTACTATTTATGCTTTTAGTCAAGTTCTTTAACAAATTCAAAAATGACTAAAGTACCAAAAACTATAAAACACTAAAAACCGTCGTCATCACCAAGTTTTCTAAATCTATCGTTTACTAATATTCGTGGTCTTTGAAGTAACTTTTTTGGGCCAGGGTAACAACATCAGATTTTCCATGTCTAATAACATCTGTCCAACAACATCTGTAAATATAATGAGGTATAATAACATTTGTCCAACGAAATTTTGAAATTTCATTGATGTCTAATAACATCTGACCAACAACATCTAAAGTTTCATTGGTTTCTTATAGCATCTGTGCAAAAATTAAATAAATATTACAGATATAATATTCTACATATTACATCTTTTAAATTATCAAAGTGTAATAACATCTGTGCAACTGCATCTTTGAATTTTACAGATGTAGTTATAACTTTTAAATTATCAAAGTGTAGTAACATCTGTGCAACTACATCTGTGGGTTCTACAGATGTAGTTACATCTTTTAAATTATCAAAGTGCAGTAACATCTGTGCAACTAGATCTGTGGGGTCTACTGATGTAGTTACACTTTTTAAATAATTAAAGTGTTATAACATCTGTGCAACTACATCAGTAGATTTTAAGATAAAGTTATTTTTAAGATGAATTAACTAATAATGCATTACTTTAACCAGATGTAGTTACTCATGGGAATTTTTTCAGATTTAACTACATCTGGGAAAAAAATTCACTAATAATGCATTATATTAACCAGATATAGCTCCAATTATTAGCTGAACAAAACAAATATGATCTAATTTTTATAACTGAAACTTGGTTCAATTCTACTTCTGCTCCATCAATCAATAACTATATGCTATTTAGGAAAGATAGAATTAGTTATGGAGGTGGTGTAGCAATATATGTTCAAAATTATATAATGGCAAGTGAACTAGACAATTCGCAGCTAAATAAAAACTTTAAATGCAAAGAATCTAAGGAGTATCACACCTGATAATGAAATTAGTCTTGAATACAGGTTCAATGATTCTCTCTGTAACAAACCCTCTACCAGCATGTCAAATGTCCAACCTTTAAGAAAACTGATGGAAATATAAACAACACACTTGGTCTAATTATATCAGAATCAAAAGATAGTATCGACAAAGTTTTAACAGGACCTCGTCTTAGTACAGCCTCTCAAAGGCATATATCTCTTAGCTGGTAGCACAATTTAAGCAGTAGTAATCAAAATAGTTTTAACAGCAAAAATTCCTTTATAAATATGGTAAATACGATGAAATAAACACTTTAATAAATAACATAAATTGGCAAGCTAGATTTATGGATCGCAATGTTCAAGAATGTTATTCCATATGGTCTGATCTCTATAATAAAGCGTACCATAAGTTTATTCCATAGGCATCAAATAATACTGCCAAAAAAAGGCAAGCCTAGATCACAAACAAGTTAATGAAGCTAACTAAACAAAAAGAGCTCTGGTATAAAAATACAAACTCAAGGTGGAAAAATGAGGCGCACATAAAAGAGTAAACAAATGTCAAAAAAAAAGGTAACGAAAAACAGCAAACGAGCACTATATGTGTATGAATCAAAGCTAGCTAACGACAAGCACAATCCAAAAAGACTATTTGGATATATTAATAGTAAAAGAATTGTGAGCATTCAATTATCAGCCTTAACTTTAGGTTCAAATCAAATAACCAGTGATTGAATAATAAAAGCAAACATTCTCAACAATCAATTTCAATCAGTTTCTACAAAGAACCAGTGACTCAGCCACTAAAACCTTTTGCACACAAAACAAATGTTTTAACTTCAGACATAACAATTGACCAAAACATTGTTCTCAAACACCTAAATATGCTTGATGGAAATAAGTCAATGGGCGATGATAACATTAGAACGTTTGTTTTAAAAGCATGTGCCACATCAATGGCAGTTCCGCTAAATTTAATTTTTAAACTTTCGATAAAACCTGGAAAGGTTCCATCAACTTGGCTCAGAGCTAATGTTGCACTTATTTATAAAAGAGTAGCAGAACAGATCCAGCCAATTACAGGCCAATATCGCTCACTGCTGTTCCATGCAAACTTATAGAAAAAATAGTTAGACCAGTCATAATCAATCATTTGGTAAATAACAAATTGCCTTCCAAAACTCAACATAGTCTTATTTCAAAAAAGACTTGTATCACAAATCTTTTAGAAACAAACCGAAAGTAGCGTGTTATACTTTCAAAATATGATTGCAAAGGAGATTCAAAATCTGATTGCAAAGCTAGAAATTGCTAAGGTTGCATCTCATCATCGTTCTTGCCATTTTCTTACTCAGAATTCTATTCTTTACCTCTATAAATCTCAAATCCGTCCTTGTATGGAATACTGTTGCCATATCTGGGGCGCATCTTCAGATGATGCCTTTTCTCTTTTAGACAAAGTGCAAAATTGCATTGTAAAAGTTGGTGGACCTGCTCTTGCTGCAAACCTTCAGCCATTGTCACATCGTCGTAATGTTGTTTCCCTTTCTCTTTTTTATAAATACTATAATGTGCGCTGATCTAAAGGGCTTGTGCCTCTTGTAACATCTACTAAAATTCATTCTCGCGTTACTCGTCATTCAAATAAGTCTATTCCTTTTACTCTGACTGTTCTTAAGAGCTCCAAAAACTCTTATTCGCCTAGTTTTTTAATTTATGCATTATGTTTTAAATTACATAAATAATTAAAGACAAAATGAAGTCATTTGACAAAACGAAGTCATTTGACCTGAAAATGTTGATACTAAAAGCATACTATAAATTTTCATCTAATGTAAATAGTGTTAAAGAACTTAAAGATTGCTTTAAATATAACTAACAGTCCTATTATAAAACTTTAGGCATGTGTCCACTAAATAGCCAAGAGACGAATTAGGACTTTTTGGGGCCCGGCTACTTCAAAGCAGCACCCTTTCCATGTTCTTAATCAATGTTTTTTATAATACTAATATTTTTGCTGTTACTTTTGCTCTATTAATGAATAAAGCTATTATTGTTGTTAGTAATACTTTTTTAATTTAATATTAATAATATAATTATTTGGTGTCACTATTTTGATCAGGTTTTTGCATGAGTGACTCCTTCCTCGTCAATCAATTATTTATATTTATTCTTAATAATTATATTTAATTATGATTTTATTATTTTAATATTATAGATATTCTTGCAATTACTTTTTTTATTATTAATAATTTTCTTCTTTTTCTTCCCCTTCTTCTTCCCCTTCTTCTTCCCCTTCTTCTTCCCCTTCTTCTTCCCCTTCTTCTTCTTCTTCTTCTTCCCCTTCTTCTTCACCTTCTTCTTCTTCTTCTTCTTCTTCTTCTTCTTCTTCTTCTTCTTCTTCTTCTTCTTCTTCTTCTTCTTCTTCTTCTTCTTCTTCTTCTTCTTCTTCTTCTTCTTCTTCTTCTTCTTCTTCTTCTTCTTCTTCTTCTTCTTCTTCTTCTTCTTCTTCTTCCCCTTCTTGTTCTTCTTCTTCTTCCCCTTCTTCTTCTTCTTCTTCTTCTTCTTCTTCTTCTTCTTCTTCTTCTTATAATTATTATTATTATTATTGTTATTATTATTGTTAATATTATTGTTATTATTGTTGTTATTATTATTTTTACTATTTTTGTTATTATTATTATTATTATTGTTTTATGATCGCAATTATTTGATTGTAAATTTTGAGGAAAATAAATATCTTGTTGTTGTTGTTGTTGTTTTAAAGAAATCTTTTAGAATCGGGGCCCCCAAAACTGCAGGGTCAGAACTAAGGCCCCCTAGTTCCCACCTTAATCCTGCACTGAGATGTGCCAGTCTTTGTACGGCTGTCGATAGTCTTTTAAAAAACGGACTGTTAAAGTATATTTAATAAATACAGTACTGTTCAAATTATTACGATAATTGACAAAAAAATCGGCATACTTTCATAGTATTTGGAAATTAACGGATTGTGATACCATACATGATTAATGCGTTCGATTAGGTCACGTTTGTTAGTGGTGGTGACCTCGTTTACTTTGTCTTTCAGATTGTGCTATAATCCTTTAATTGGGTTCATATCAGGACTACTTGCCGGCCAGGGTAACACTTCCATACCGATGTCAACAAAGTAATCCTTGATAATGTTTGGTGTATGGCAGGGTACCCCATCTTGCATGTAAATGCAGTTACCATCAGGAAACCAGTCCTCTAGTTGAGTAATCAGACAAGTTCGCATCACTTTCTTGAACTGTTTCGCATTCATCGTGCCATCTACAATGTATAGGCGTCCAGGTCATTTTAAAGATATCACGCTCCAAACCATGACTTTAGTTGATTGACCTTCTGCGCCAGACACTGTGGAAGAAACTCTTTTCTTGGTCTTCTTCTTACATAGCGGCAATCGTTGTCTGATATTTCCAGTGTTGATTCATCCGAAAAACGTACCATAAACACACACAAATACAGTGAATTACACAGACTACTTTTATAGGCCCTGCCTAATTGCAAATAATTGAAAAAATTGAATATTTATAACTAAGAACATTACTAACGTATTTTTTAAATTTTCAAAGTACAAATTTAACATGGAGGCACTAAAATCTCACAGAAATGCCCCAGGTATGATATTAATCATAATACTTATTTACTATAATACATTTTAATGACAAAAAGTACAAGTAAAGTTTAATTTAAAATTTTTTCTCAATTATCGTAATAATTTGAACAATACTGTAAAGGAATAGTAGAATGCGATATTTTTCAAAAGTATATTTAAAATTTGGAGGAAAAAACACAGACTTAACAAAATTTGATGACATTTTCAAAAAATTGAGAAGAGATATTTAAAAAAAAGGAAAGAAGCTTTTGGAATTGCAGTTAAAGTAAATTATTAACTATAAAGTTTTTATTATTTAATATTTTACATTTTTAAATGATATTTTATCACAATTTAAATCGTGATAAAATATCATTTAAAAATAAAGCAAACGCTCTTATGCCAATTTGCACTTATGCCAGTTCGCATTTATGCAGATTCGTTGTTATGAAATTCGCACTCAATCAGCCGCTATTCCCTCTTTCCCCCCTCCCCTTCCTTTTCTCCCCAATAATACACAAACTATTATTGAGGAATAAAACCCGGGCGTCCGGGTTATCGCAAGGGTGGCTGCACTTAGACCAGGTTACCTTAAAATTTCCTTAAGTAAATAATTATTTAAAAAGTTTCAACAAAGAAAAAAAAAACAATTTTTTATTTATGTTACATTTTTGCGTAACGCGAATAATGGATCTAATTGAATAAAAGTAATTCTCCCCTACAATAGACTCCATAGTTTTTTTTAGTGCATATTAACTTTTATTTACTCATCTAGTGATTAACTTACTTAAAGTTCTAAAAACTAAAAATTTAAAACTTTTAAGTTAGCTTAAGTCTAATCAAAGGATTGACGTCAGTCGTACTCTAAGGTAGGCCAGGATCACCTCAAGGACATCAGCATTTGAAAATCTTTAGAAAAGATATATATATATATATATATATATATATATATATATATATATACATATATATATATATATATATATATATATATATATATATATATATATATATATATATATATATATATATATATATATATATATATATATATATATATATATATATATAAATATATATATATATATAAAATTTGTTTTTTAAGTTTCATTTTTTTTTTACAACTAATACAACAACATAAATAAAGCACAATATATTATTTCATCTATTCGTATTATTATAGTTTTAAACATTAAGTGAGTGCTATCTAGCTTAGACAAAATTTAGAAAACACAATACTTTTTGAATTGAAAACTTTCATTGATGTTTTTTTTCTTCTCAAAACTAACATTTTTTATGTTAAATTTCTTATTTGACTTATTCTATAATTTATTTTCTTTACTAATATAGTCATGTTTTATATATAAACTATTATATATTACTATTATATTAAATATAGAAATTATTTTTACTTGCTTTTTAACACATTTCTTATACTTTTATATTTTCTTGGTTGTTGAATTTATTATAATTGTTTTTATTTTTTGATTAAACCATAAATCTGTAAAATTGGATTACAATTTTTCTTATTTATTACAATTTACAATTGGATACAATTCAGTTAAACTACAAATCCAAAAAGTTGGACTTGAAGAGTAGTTTGATTGTTTTCACTAAGTTATTAGTCGGATGGAAAATTTATATTTTTATTAAAGCATTTGTTTCAAATATGTGCATACAAAAAGGCACAAGGTATATATAATAAGATTTAAAAAAAAGTAAAGTAAAGAAAGAGTCATTTATTACAACTTATTACTCTGATAGTCATAAAGTTCTGTTAATAAAATCAGTAATGCACATACAGTTCTTTTGGTACAATAGTTTTATCATATCAGACAAGCTGGTTCTTTAAACTGACCCTAGTGTTAGACATACTAGTATCAAAAGTTACAAGCCTTAGTTCTAAATACATCCAAGTGCGAATCAGAGATATTTAGAACTTAATACCTGTCATATCCAAAGAGCATTTTTGCACATTTGTTTTAGCAATATATTTGTTTTAGAAAGTGTGTTAATTTTCTAAAGTTAATACTTTTCTGCAGGGAAACATTGTATAAGCATATGCAATGTGATAAGAATAGGTTTCCTTTAAGAAGAATTGAACACCTGACAAAATTATTAACATATGTGTTCGAGTATATAGATTTTTCATCTCACTTTTAATGTCCATATCATTGAACAGATCATTTTTTTTTACAATATAATCAAGGTATTTAAAGTTGTCAACAAATTCCAGACTGTAGTCTGCTACACTCATTTTTTGAAATTTTTGAAAAGCAACACAATTATTGTTTTTAAAAACCATACAAACCATCTTCTTGGTGTTAAAAGACATATTATTTAATAAGGTCTTATTATAATTGAAAACCTCGATGCAAAAACAATATAACTTCACTTTTGGTTGATTTTTAGATTTGAACAGAATATTACTAATTATCAGATCCTCTAACAGTTGATGCAAAAATATTTAAGAATAAAGCACTCCTTATGCCATTTAACTAATACTCATGAAATGTTACTTTGAATGATACTTATTACCTGCATTCAAAGTTTATCTGTTTTTTCATTTTCCTGAACAATTTTTAAAAATGAAGTGACATTGTTTTTACTCTAAGGTTTTTAATTGCATTCAATAATTTCAGTAGAGAGAACCAAGATGAAGCTATAAGTACTATGTTATCAGCGTAAGCAAGAATATTTTAAAAAATACCACCTATATTGCATCCAATATGCATATTTGAAATTCTAGAACCAAGTTGTAATATAAAACCTAAACAGTGATGATAAAATACCACTTTGCCATATTTTTAATGTAATGTTTACAATATGAAAGTTCATATAGCTGTATTTTTAGCACCACTTTAAAACAAGTTTTTAATGAGCTACTTTTTACTTTTACTTGAGTTCAACTTAAGTAACAGTACTTTTATTCAAATTTTACTTGAGTTCAACTTAAGTAACAGTACTTTTATTCAAACTTTACTTGAGTTCAACTTAAGTAACAGTACTTTTATTCAAATTTTACTTGAGTTCAACTTAAGTAACAGTACTTTTATTCAAATTTTACTTGAGTTCAACTTAAGTAACAGTACTTTTATTCAAATTTTACTTGAGTTCAACTTAAGTAACAGTACTTTTATTCAAATTTTACTTGAGTTCAACTTAAGTAACAGTACTTTTATTCAAATTTTACTTGAGTTCAACTTAAGTAACAGTACTTTTATTCAAATTTTACTTGAGTTCAACTTAAGTAACAGTACTTTTATTCAAATTTTACTTGAGTTCAACTTAAGTAACAGTACTTTTATTCAAATTTTACTTGAGTTCAACTTAAGTAACAGTACTTTTATTCAAATTTTACTTGAGTTCAACTTAAGTAACAGTACTTTTATTCAAATTTTACTTGAGTTCAACTTAAGTAACAGTACTTTTATTCAAATTTTACTTGAGTTCAACTTAAGTAACAGTACTTTTATTCAAATTTTACTTGAGTTCACCTTAAGTAACAGTACTTTTATTCAAATTTTACTTGAGTTCAACTTAAGTAACAGTACTTTTATTCAAATTTTACTTGAGTTCAACTTAAGTAACAGTACTTTTATTCAAATTTTACTTGAGTTCAACTTAAGTAACAGTACTTTTATTCAAATTTTACTTGAGTTCAACTTAAGTAACAGTACTTTTATTCAAATTTTACTTGAGTTCACCTTAAGTAACAGTACTTTTATTCAAATTTTACTTGAGTTCAACTTAAGTAACAGTACTTTTATTCAAATTTTACTTGAGTTCAACTTAAGTAACAGTACTTTTATTCAAATTTTACTTGAGTTCACCTTAAGTAACAGTACTTTTATTCAAATTTTACTTGAGTTCAACTTAAGTAACAGTACTTTTATTCAAATTTTACTTGAGTTCAACTTAAGTAACAGTACTTTTATTCAAATTTTACTTGAGTTCAACTTAAGTAACAGTACTTTTATTCAAATTTTACTTGAGT
>NC_088929.1:24752500-24832500 GCF_038396675.1 Hydra vulgaris
AAAAACTCTGAAAAAAAGCCTTCCATCATGTTAGAGAATACTTTTGATTTAAATAAAGATTTAATAGATAGATATTTAAAACAATTGACAAGCAACTCACTAAATTCTTCAAAAATCTTAAAAAACAACACATTAAAATGTTTTAAAAAGATAACTGGTAGCTCAATAAACAGCAAAAATATAAGGTTTACCCCAATATTAAATCATTCTTCTGCATTTGATGTTTGCACAATATCTCAAAACAAAAAAATATCTTATTTAAAAAAGAATAACAAGATGAAGCTCATTGATTTCAATTTGACCTCTTATCTAAGTCGTTTAAAGAAATCTGCAACAAGGAAGGATTATTTCATTCATCTAAAAAAATCTGCAAGATGGAATGATTATAGAAATATGATGACAAATTTTAAATTTAAAACAATAAAATTTGAAAAGTTAGATAAAGAAAAATTAAATGATTCATGCCTACCCAATGTTTGTTTTATCAATGAAAGCTGGAGTTGTTTATTAACTGAATTAATATCTTTTTCTTTACATAATATGTCTTTGTCCTCACTAGTTCACTCTCGCCAAAATAATATATCTTTAAACCATAATATCAGCAAGCAAAATATGTCTCTATCACATGACATCTACCAAATTAGTTGCATTGATGATGGTATTCCGAAATTTGATTTAAAAAATGTAAATGCTGGAATGTTTGTTAAAAATGTATCTCTTCTTAAAAGAAGACTTACATACAAATATATTTACAAATTTATTTCTTGGAATAAAGTTTACATACAAAGAATAAAAAAACACGATGAAAAAATATTAATTACAGGTTGTTTATTTTGTTTTGTTTTAATGCTAGTAAGATTTTTACAAAAGTTAATATTTTATAATGAATAATTGTTTCGTTTTTTGTAAGTAAAAACATTTATGCTACTATTTGAAAGTACTTTCTTAATATTGTTTAGTCTAATGATGATCAGTTGCAATCAATAAGTTTCAATGTTATATTCTGTCTTTATGAAATACCATCAATGTTATATTATATATTTAGGAGATACCATCAATGGATTTTTAATTATCTTGCTGCTAAACTTTATTATAACATTTGGAAAAATCAATCCAGTTAAAATGTAAGTTTGAAGTGCCTTAAAATCAGTGAACATTTTTGCAAATGTTCTGGTGAATAGCTCATCTTTGTAAATGAGCCACAAATCCCTAATTATTGTGAACTTTACATCAGCTATATTATTATTTTTCAAAAAGAATTTTTTTTGTTCTCTTTAAACTTAAAAGTTAACTTTTAATGATAATTTTCTTAACTTCTTGATGTATCATTAGATCAGCACAGTACTATTCTTACTTTAATTTTTCATTATATATTATTTGTATCAAGTAAGAACATATTTCTTTATAAAATATTTATGTTATGATCTTTTATTATTATTTTTTATTTCAGAATTCATGAAACAACATTAGTAGGCAAGTTTGAAAAAAGTTATTACCATGGACAAAAAGCTGAAATGTGTGAAGAACCTTTTCGAAAGTTAGATTGGAGAAAATTCGATTTAGAACTTTTGGTGGCAATAGTTGAAATTAGTAATATAACTCCCAGAGAAAGTTGACCATTCTTTAGCTCCCAAAGAGAGTTAACCATTCTCTAGCTCCCAAAGAAAGTTAATCATTCTTTAGCTCCTAAAGAGAGTTAACCATTCTCTAGCTCCCAAAGAAAGTTAATCATTCTTTAGCTCCTAGAGAATGTTAATCATTCTTTAGCTTCGAGAGAATGTTAACCATTTCTAAGTTTCTGGAGAGCATTAACCATTCTTTAGCTTTTAGAAATGTTAAGTATTCCATAGAGAACATCAAACAATCCTATAAAGGTAGGTTAAGAATCAACAATCATGAAAAAAATATTGCGATATTAAACTATAGTATTAAACAAAATATTCTGCACAATATGACAAAAAAACAAAGCAACAAAATAGAAAGAATTGTTAGAAAATGTAGAAAGAATCGTTAGAAAATGTTGAAAGAATCGTTAGAAAATGCTGAAAGAATTGTTAGAAAATGTTGAAAGAATCATTAGAAAATGTTGAAAGAATTGTTAGAAAATGTTGAAAAAATCGTTAGAAATCATTATAAAAGTAAAATATCTAGAGCAAGTTGGTTTTGTTTTACCAGAATTAACAAGAAATCTGGCATCATGTTTCCATCATCGCAGGTTTTCTTTTGAACTTAAAAAAAATTGGCTTGTTTGTTATCCGTAATATTTGAGGTATTGTACTAAAAATTTAAAATATTACATGAAAATAAATACAACCAAATTGTTAAATTAAACTGTATGCTTATATCAACTGTTTAATCTTGAGTTATCAAGGGTGTATGAAAAAAAATACATAAAACTGATGTGTTTTTTTGTTTGTTTTTTTGAGCTTTGTAAATTTTTTTTTTTTAGGCTTAATTGAATAGAGTAATTAAGTTTTCTAGATCTTGGTTTTAGTTTATTTCTAGATTTTGGTTAGAATCTGTTATATTGACTTTTTTTACTCTGTTTTCAATAAGTATTACCAGTTTTATGCTCTCTGAAACGAAAATCACGAGTGTCAGGTTTTATTCCCCAATTTATTATTTGTATATTTGAACTAATATATTTAACAAAAAGTTTTTGCAAAATGCTAACTATTATAATTTGTATTTTTTGTTTTGTAATTATTTTTTATTTAATCTAAAAATAATTTTTGTTTATTTATTTATTACATTTCAAAGTACATATTGCTTTTTGGTAGAATGTTTGTTTTTATATATTTTTTAAAAATGTATTCGAATGTGTTATCCTTGCACACAATTTTAGCAAAAAATAGAAGTTTTTATAGGCTTAAATTATTTCATCTCGTTTCTAAATTGTTTTCGGTTTTTTCTTATGAAAATGGCTTTACGTTGTCAACGACTTTTTTCTAACAGAAAGTTTAACTTTGTAAGTATGTTGTCGCCATTTTGCTCTGCTGTTATTGATGTTGTCCATGAATCAAAAAATAATCGGTTTGTGATACATTTAGATAAAGGTTGGTGTTTGTTTTTTTTCAAACACTGTTAAAAGTCTTTAAATGTATGAGTTTTCAATTTTACATATACTTTTCATTTTTTAAATCTTTTTTTATGTTAATTCAAGTCATAATGTCTTTTTATAATTTGACATCCATTGTTAACCTCTTATACATTTTGCAAGAATATGGTTTTTTATTTACACCTTTTATTTTTTACTATTTGGAAAAAAAAATTTATGGTGGTGTTTACACTTTTTGATATTAAATGTGCATATTTTATTAGTATTATTGTTCACATATGTGTGGAGTATTCTATTCCAATAAATATTTTTTTTAGAATATTTCTGTGATATTTATTGTGTTGAAAAATATTTTATACAATTGTTTTAAATTTTGAAATTTATAAATGTAAATGTTGTAATAAATGTATATACTGGAATATATGAAGTTTATAATCATAAATATGAAAATAGTTTTTTTTTACAATAGGAGAATGTGTACTAGATTATTTCATGACCAAAAAAACAATTGATTTGTATCACACAGAAGTACCTGAAGTGTATAGAGGAAAGGGAGTGGCGAAACAGCTAGTTAAGGTTTTTATTTTTTTTAATTTTATCTTTTTCAAAATATATAGGTTTATTAGATTTTCTAAGATACATCTGTACAGACACTTTCCTTTTAGAGAATCAATAATAGAAAATAAAATTAAAACAGAATATTGAGTTTTTAATTCTTTCAACTTAGTATTGTAAAGATTTTATGTAGCTCGGTTTTTCAATTTTATAAGGAACAATTAAAGTTAATTCCTGTTTAAGTTAAGTCGAACACCGGTTAACTCGAACTTTTATCTCAAACTGTTTTCTATAGTGTCTTAAAAGCAAAAACAATTGTTTTACTTTGAATGTTTAGTCGAACATTCGTTTAGTGGAATTGTTTTCTTTGGTCCCTTAGAGGTTCAAGTTAACAGGAGTTTACATTATATAATTTCCTTTACCTGGTTATGTGATGTTGTAAAGTCTTTGTTTTCTTAAAAAACTTTTACATGGTGTATTTGTATTGTTAGTAATCGTTTGCTTAATGAAAAAGTTCACTTTAAATTAGTTCAAAAAAGTTCAAGAAATTAGTTGAAAAAGTTCAAACACCGGGAGGCGCTGCGTTTTGACCCAATTTTAAAAGTTTTTTATAAAAGTACAAATTTCGAACTTATTTTTTTTTTTGTGGTTGAACTTAATGAAAGAAAAATTTTGAAATAATATTATTATTTATTATTAATTATATTGTTTCGTTGGAGCAGGTAATTTGTAAAGATAACCCATAACCCTCACAGACCTAATTAGTAAACTGTGTAGTAGGTCATAAATACCTAAGTGGACACTAGTATTTCTACAAAAGTTTACAAACTTGTTTTAATTTTTAAAAAGAGAGTATTTAAAAAGCTTTCTTCAAAGTAATAATTTTTCACAATTTTTACTTTTAATATTGCTATATTTATTTCACACGTCAATGTTTTCATCTTCCAAATAATCTTCATTAGTAGCTTCTAAATCGTTCATTATTTCTCTAAATATTTAATAAACCGAGAAGTAGTTTTACGTGTAGTTTATAAAGAGAGGAGTAGTTTTATGCGTAGTTTACGTAGCTGAGAAATTATAAGTTTTTTGCATTCTGCAGTAAGCCTAGCATAGAAAGTTTTATCAAATAGCTGATCAAAGAAATACCGCAAATGATCAGACTATCTATTTCTTGCGACTGATTTAATTTAACTTTTAAAAGTTTTATGATTGACATTTGTAAGTTTTTAAAAGTTTTATGATTGACATTTGTAAGGATTAAAAATTTTGTTTTTAATTTTAGGAAGCTATTAAATACGCGAGAGAAAATTCGTTAAAAGTTATACCTACGTGTGAATACGTTCAAAAGTATCTTAATGAAAATCCTATCGCCAAATAAATAATCTTAAAGAAAATTCTTATCGTCAAATAAAAAACTTTCTTAACAAAAACTTTATTTATTAATATTTACAGTGTTATTATTTAAACTATTGTATGAAGTGAAGTGCTTGAAAATTCTTATACCTTTTGTATAGTAATCATTCTAAATAACGAACATTTTCACCAAAACTAATTTATAACTTATTTTTTATTAGTATCATCATCCATTTTTGTGGTTTCTTGGACCATTACTTTTAGTTGACCACTTGGTCGAACATGAACAAACACTTTACCCCACATTTTATCGCGTTTAAGTTGTTCCATAGCCATAGCAACTGCTCTTGCTACGTTGGCAGGTACGGTATCCATGTTAAGTTTTTCTTTTGGATGATCTATTTTTTCTCTAGTTGTAGCTTTTACATCCTGTAACTGCAGCATTGAATTTTTATGCGTTTTGGTGGTTTTAGAATTTTCTGGTCTTAAGGTGATTGGTTTTGTATTTTTTACTATTTGCTCATCGCCTAAAACTCCATCTTTGCTTTTCTTTATTTTAAGTTCTGCATTTTTTTTTTCAAGCGATTCTTTGTTTTCTAATGCACTAGCATGTTTGTTGCTATCTTTAACGACAGGATCTTTTTTCTTGTTTACTTGAACTTTTCCATTGGCTTTGGAATTGCGTTGTTTGTTAAGAAAATCTGATATGATATCTCGTTTTTCTCGGTCATATAAGCTTTCTGCATTACTTTTTGTTTCTTTTTCATAAATTACATTATCGTCATGGTGATAATTATCAGTAGATAAAACTATTTTAAAATCCTGGTTTGATCTTCTTTGACGGTGTTTTTTATTTTCGAAATTCTCTTCTTTTAAAGTATTATTGTGCAGTTTTGAATTAATAACAAATCTTGCAAAATTTGCTGTTTTATAAGTTTCTGGGTTTCTTGCAATATTATATCTTTTTACTCCGTTATTTGCAATTTGCTTTGAATGAGGAATACTTGCTTCAGATTTTAGACTCGACTCTTCTTCATCTAAAAAACTTTTATAATTAAAGTCCAGCTTTACTTTCTCTGGATCTTCGTACCAATCTACTTCATTTGATGTGAAATCAGGTTGAAGTTCCCAGTGATGGCTTCGTTTAGTATCGAGATTTTCCAAATCTTTAAACTTTCTTCCAATGTGTTTAGAAATGTGATGCGAGGGTATTTCCCACTTCTTAAGCACCGGCAAATCACTTAGTTTCAGACAATTGTGCACTAGAATTTGTGTTAAAAATATAAAAAGTCATCATAAATCATATGGACTAATGATGCAATCTTATCGATAAGTTTACACTAATACGGGTATATAAATTAAAAAAAAACTTACTAGATACCACAACAGCTAAAACGATTACGTGAACGCCAATCATATTTATTTTTTTTCTAAACGAAATAACAGTTTAATGTCAACGTGAATTTCTAAATGAAATAATTGTCTAATGTTACCGTGAATTTCTAAATGAATTAATTGTTTAATGTTCGTCAGTATATATATATATATATATATATATATATATATATATATATATATATATATATATATATATATATTAATTACATTTTAAATTTGTAGTTATGCTAAAAACCGTACTTAATAAGTGCTTTTTCGAGGGGCAAATCAAGTATCAATTGCGCTTAATCTGATATTAATAAACGCGTGTTTAATACCAGATGTGCTGGTTGGGTTGGGTCACCCACTCGACGTGCGCAACTTGCTTTGATGAGTTCATTGACAAAATAAAACTTGTTTTTATTTAGTCAGTTATTCAAAGTTAAATTAAAAAAGATTTACATATATAAGATTTATAAAGTATGCTTAAAACATTGAAAAACATTTTAAAAGTTGAAAAAATTTCACGCGGTAAGATGGCAGCTTAAAAATGGCGACATAATTAACTACGTTGATTTTTAGTTTTTGAATCCATTCTTATCGTAGTAATAATTGCAAAGTATCGAATTGTAATTAAACAGAAAGTGTCTAATATATTTATATTGTATTATTGAAATCTCACCTTGATAGCAAATCAAAAAGATTTTTATGGCAGTAACAAAATCAGACATAAAGATAATGTTGACAGAAATGTTCAGCGAATACAAAAGAGAAACTGAAATCATGCTGAAGCAACAAGAAAAACTTTGTTGAGATTTTAAGCTCCAATTTAAAAATAATAAATGATCGATTAAGCCAAATTGAAAAGAAATTGGGGGAAAGTATAAACAAAATAAACAAATTACAAAAAGAACTTGATGAATTAAAACATTCTTAACTTTCACGAACATTTAATCAACCAAAAAATTAAAACGGCATGTAATAACTTAGAGAACGAAAGCCCTATAAAAAATATGAGCGAAAAAAATAGGGTAGAAGAAGATCGATTGTGACGAAATAATCTTAGAATAGAAGGTAATACCGAAAGTATAAACAAAACCAAGGATGAGACCGAAGATAAAGTTTTAAAGCTATTCTCTAACACTTTAAGAGTCAATGAAGTTGAAATTGATGGAGCTCACCGCATAGGTTACAAAATAGAAGGATGACTGGGAACTATAATAATGAAACTACTAAGATGAAAGATAAAGTTAAAATTCTAAAAGAAGCTCATCGTCTAAAGGGACTATACATCTACATCAATGAAGATTATTCTCGAGAAACATCAATTATAAGGAAGAAATTAATTATTTAAGGCAAAACAAAGAAGAGAAAAAGGAGAAAATGTCGGAATAAGGTCCGATAAAATTATTAAACTATAAAACGTCTATCTACCAAAAAAGATATAGTTAAGTAAAAATATTAATATTTATTATCATAAAAGAGATATAGAAATTTAATAACCAAAATGACTGGTAAAATAATTAAAACAAAAACTTTTGAGATTTTCGATAAGAAAAATACACTACTTTTGAATAAAAATAATGATCCTGATACAAATCTTTTTGAGGATATTGATATTGAGTCTTGTTACTGTAATGTTGAGGAAGTATCTTGTTATATAGGCTCAACGCAACCATCTTTTACGTCATTAACTTAAAACATTAGAAGTCTGAACAAAAATTTTGAAAATTTTAAATCTGTTACATAGCATAAACTGTGAATTTAAAGTAATATGCCTTGTAGAAACTTGGTGTCAAGATGAAGATTCCGATAATTTGAATCTTCAATTGACAAGGTACAAATCAATTTATCAAACCAGAGATAAAGGTATGGGCGGCGGTATATATTTTTTAATCCACAATACACTGTAATTTAAAAAAGCAGAAAATCTTAGCCATCGTAGTCAAGAATGCGAGTCATTAACCTTAGAACTGATTAATTATAAGAAAAACGTACACAACGTTTTTTTAACCACAATATATAGATCAACTAGTGGTAATATAAAATTGTTTGAAAAAATATTTAAAACAGTATTTAGAAACTGTAAGAAATAAACAACTATAATTAATGGGGGACTTCAATATAAATCTTTTAGACATAAAAACTGATAATAAAGTTAAACACTTTATAAATATTCTTTATCAACATAGTATATTACCATTAATTAACAAACCAACTCGTGTTACTCATCAAACTAAAACACTCATAGACAATATCTTTACTAATAATTTTTCAAAATATAACACTCAAAGTGGGATCATAAAAACCGATGTAAGTGATCATTTTCCAATCTTCTTTGCTTCTAATTCAATATGCAAAGAAAAATCTGACAGGATACCAAACAAAATAATATATATATAAAAAAAGAGAAATAAATAAAAATAGTATTAAAATTTTTCGCAGTCACTTATCGCTAATGAACTGGCAACAACTTATTACCTACAAAGACGCAAATGAAGCTTATGAACATTTTATCTGTGAGTTCAGTAATGCTTATAAAAAAGCATTTCCAAAGCAAGAAAAAAGAGTCAAGCTCAAAAACTTACAAAGTCCATGGATTTCGCAAGGCCTCATCAAATCTTCCAAGAACAAACAAAAACTCTACAAAAAGTATTTTAAAAAAACTTACAAAAATGAAAATATATATAAGTTATTAAAACCTTTTTGAAAAACTTAAGAAACAAGCTAAAAAAAATTATTATTCAAATCTTTTACAAAATAATATTGATAATAATAAAAAAAACATGGGATGTTATAAAAGAAGTAATAGGAAAGGAAAAGATCGATCCAGGTAATATCCTGCCAAACCATATGAATATCGATAACAAAAACATTGTTATTATTGATCAAAAAAAGATTGCTGAAAGTTTTAATTATTTTACAAACATCGGAAACACACTAGCTAATAAAATAATTCAATGTAAAAAAGTATTTAAATCATATTTAAAAGAAGTGGACTTTGTAATGGTCGAGTTTGACTTATCTTCTGATGAGCTTCAAAACGCATTTAAAACAATACAATCAAAAAAGAGTCCGGGACTTGATGAAATAAGCTCTCAGGTGGTTAAAGAAGTTTATGATGTTATTGAATATCCCTTATTGTATACCCTTAATCTCTCATTAAAAAGTGGAGTTTTTCCTGAACACTTAAAATTAGCATGTGTAGTTCCGACATGTAAAAACGGAGATAACTCTACTTTATAAAACTATAGGCCTATCTCCATACTTTCGAAAGTACTAGAGCGCATAATGTACAACAGACTTTTTTCATACCTCCAAAATCACAATATCCTTTTTAATAACCAATACGGATTTAAAAAAGACCATTCAACTGAACATGCAGTAATAAAGTTAGTTTACGAAATTTTGAATGGGTTTGACAAAAATCAATATACACTAGGAGCATTTATCGATTTGTCAAAGGCATTCGATACAGTGGATCACGAGATCCTTTTATACAATCTTAGTAATTATGGTATAAAAAATAAATAACCATTACAACTTCCAGATATTTTAGTCGACAAGACAAAATTAAAAAGAGCATTTTCTGTGAAGTTTCTGGGAGTCATTCTAGATGAACATATTAGCTGGAAAGAGCATATCAAGTTGTTAGAAAATAAAATATATAAAATCATTGGGACATTTGGGATGACTAAAAAGTTTATACTTTGCATTTGTTCATAGCTACATTAGTTACGGCAATGTTGCCTGGGCAAGTACTTACCAATCAAAACTAGTCTTATTCTATAAAAAACAAAATCAAGCATGCCGCATATTCACAAATGGATATGTTAGTGCTAAAAAAATATGAAAGAACTGAGAGTTCTTAATATTTATAAACAAAACATCTATAGCATCCTTCAGTTTATGTTTAAATTAAAAAATAATTTGGTCCCAAAAATATTCCACAATTACTTCCAACTTATTGATCGTAAATACGAAACAAAACATTCTAAGCAGAACTACTATATTCCAAAAATGTCTTTGAGACAATCTAAATTCTCAATATCTAGAAGAGGACCACAGTCGTGGAACTGATTTCTCACAAATGAGATTAAAACGATAAACTTTTTTCAACATTTTAAATACGTTGTTAAACAACAGTTACTTGACCTCAACATTACTGATACAATCTCTTATTTTTAAAAACTTTTACACGCCACAATAGCTGGAAATGTTTATGGTTATATTTATAAAAAAGCATTTAATTGTATTTATATTTATAAAGATACATTTACTTGGCTTTTTTAATTATACGAGTTCTTATATTTATATATATTTAAATATCTTATAGTTTGTGTTTATCTTATATTTAATTGATGTTGATTGTAAAATATAATTGAAATTAACGGGGCAGGATGATAAGACCATCATCTTCTGCTTGCTCCAGTCAATTTGTTACGTTAACAATTTTGTAAAAAATTTTATTTTGACGAAAAAAGATATATCTATCTAACATTACTTTCTAAACAGGGTAGAGTGGGGCATAACGAGTCAGTGGGCCAAAACGGAACAGTTACGCCTGAAGACAATCTTAGTCGGAAATTTTTTTTTAGCTAAAATATTAGTCTTTTTTTTAAGTTGTTTTTGATTAAACATTTTGAAATAGTGTTTATTTAAAAAAAAAAATTGTTTTAGAGTACCAAAATGCCAAGTAAGAGAAGAATAATTTTTCGCATTTTCTTAAGCGATGTAACGAAAAAAGATTTATTTTGAATTATTGCTAACTAGCTTTATTTATAAAATTTATATTTATAATACATTCTTTTTTACTCTCTTTTAGGATCTAGTTTTTATAAAAATATATTTGGTAATGAACTTTTTGAATAGTATTAATTTCAGTAAATTGACTTTTATGGGGCATATCGGGACAATAAGTTATTTATATAACTAACTGTTTTACTATCATTATTTGTTTAAGATCTAATGATTTTATTTTCAATCTAAAATGTTATTTTCCTTATTTAGAAAAGTAATATTAGTAATAAATTCAAAGAAATTAATTTTTTAACTTAATTTCAATTATTAATAGTATTTACGAGATGGTTTCATTCTATTACCATAGTACAATATATACCTTCCTTTTATGATGAGAATACTTAACCAGAAAATAGTGAATGTTTTGTGTGTGGTTTGTGGTGGAATGATGCCAGAAGCAGAAATGATTGGTTTAAATTTAATATCTATAAATTTTTTGTTTAATCTTAAGTAACATTGACCAATTTTATAATATACATATTTTTTAACATATACCAGTTTTGTATTACTTATTTTTGAAAAATTTACTTAAGTTTGTTTGTTTAAGAGGATGTTATAATATAAAACAAATAGTTAGTTTATTGTATAATAAATTAGTTTATTTGTTTATTTTTTTCTTGTGATGGGTGAATAAGCGTGTAGTATAAGTATATTATTTTTTTGAGAGTTTAATGTCTGAACATATTTAAATGATAAAAAACCTTTGCTTTTTCATTTTTAAAGCTTTACAATTAACGTGTAATTGCTGTCCTATTGACTTGCATAATATAACAAATTTGTTACTCTAGAGTTTTGTTGTAGTAGCTTATTTTTTATATATATATTTTTTTTGTTTTCTTATATCTATAGACTTTAAGGAATTTATACAAATAGTGTTACTTATTATCCATCCTTGTTTCATTAGTGTCCCTATATGCCCCGCTCTACACTACAATTTGAGCTATTTTTGTATAAACTTTATTATGCATGCAAATTATTTTTAAAGTTTGTATGTGAACTAGTAAAAACTTATAAACATTTTTAGATCTATAATGGCAGCTACGCACAATTAGGCAGCCATGGTGCAGCGATTTGAGCGCTTGCTTTAGAAGCAAAAGGTCCAGGGTTTAATACAAGCTTTTGGCATTTCTTTCTTAATTTTTTTTTTAAGCGCCCCAATAAGACCTTGTTAACGGTCTTGTTACAAAGCACCGCAGATGAGCATTTAACTAAGAAGTTCACGCCTCCTTCCTTACCGATAACGCGAAATATGTTCAGAGCTCGCTTTGAACCCTAGATCTTCTGTTTCTAAAGCAAGCCCTCTAATCACTGCGGCACGGTTGTTGTCTTTTATTTACGTTATCGATAAAGATGGAGGCGAAAACTTCCGAGTTATTCGAAATAACCGTTAGGTCTTAAGGTACCTCAAGATATAACGGTACTATTGTGCTTCGAGTTCTTACTTATTATTGTTCACTAACTAAAAGTCTTCAAAATTGCATTGAGAGGTGCGAAATCATGGAGTTTTAAAAATTGATCTTATCAAAAGTAGTCTTTATTTCAATTTTTATTAGAAGTAACTTTGCGGTTTGATGTTTTTAAAATAAATTTCTGTTTTGTGCATGGAATACCTTAATTAAATTGTTTTAGAATGCACTGGTTAAATAGGGGTTAGTTGGAACATTAAAATTGGGATTTGTTGAAACGTTTCATTATTTAAGCTGGAAGGCATCACTTAAACTCCTTCCATTATTGATCATATAATATTTGTCATTTTATATTTAACTATACTAGCTATGTTAGAGTTTAAATCAAGGATCAAAAGTTTTTTAGCCTGTGATTTTAGTCATTTAACTTTTTTCGCTCCCTCACGTCGTTGACAGCGGCTTGTTCTTTATTAATTTTGACCAAAAAGTGTTTATTGATTTAATAAAAAAATGGTTTCCAACTCCTGCCAGAAACAAAAAAGCAACAAAAAAAAATGAAGACAAAAAAACTGCATAAAAAATGCCAGAAATAATACTCAAATCACACCAAAAAAAGTCTATGCTGTAATAGACTGAGTTATTAAAAGGAAACGGGAGACAAAAAAAAACTACAACATAAAAACAGTAAGCAATCATTGCAATCGCTCAACAACATTAACTTCTTGCATCGTTAGCCCTTTGTATTTAAGTGTAGTTTATTTGGAATTTCATTATTTGATATTTGTAAAACTAGTTTCTTAAACCACGAAAAATTATTTCAAAAAGAAGTTCAAGATCAAATCAATCAATTTCAAGATTTTGAAATTGAAGCAAGGACCAAACTGCCTGACGTAGATTATAAATATGAAACTACAAGAAGAAGAATTTGGAAAAAGCAAGTGAACGATGGACATGCGCAAGGTATTGATGAAGATAGACAATTATCACCTAGAGACAAGTTTAGAAAAAATTTGTTTTTGCCAATTCTAGATGCTCTTCAAACTAGCCTAATGAGATGATCGAAAATGTATGAAATCATTTCAGAAAAGTTTTTATTTTCAAAAAATTTAAATATTGCAGAAGATGGAATAGTTAAATATATAACAGTACTTATAGAGCAATATCCAGAAGATGCAGATTCAAATCTTGTCTTTGAAGTTGAATAACTTTATTAAATGTCAGAAAAAGTTATACAGAAAAAACAAATAAAAAAAATATAAATCTTAATGAGAAGCATTGTATTGTATAAATTTTATCATCACCATATTTCATCATCCTCATCATCATTATCATATTTCATCATCTTTAGATTTCATCATCACCATACTTCATCATCATCATATTTCATTATCATCATACTTCATCATCAACATACTTCATCATCATTATATTTCATCATCACCATACTTCATCATCATCATATTTCATCATCACCATATTTCATTATCATCATACTTCATCATCAACATACTTCATCATCAACATATTTCATCATCACCATACTTCATCATCATCATATTTCATCATCACCATACTTCATCATCATCATATTTCATCATCACCATATTTCATCATCAACATACTTCATCATCAACATATTTCATCATCAACATAATTCAGGGCAAAATATAATGTTACATTGAAACTATTTTATGACTCTTTTTTAATTCTAATGATAACAATATTCTTAATAAAACAAATTGTTCAAGAAAAAAGTCATTTTCTCGCTTAAAACTTATAAAAAAAAATTAAAAAAAAGTATGTTACACGAAATGTTTCAATGCACAATATATCATCATTTACTATATCAATTACTATATCCCCTATCCCTGATCACCTAAGGATTTATATTAACTAAATCCGGCCCTCGGGATATTGGTAATTAGTTTTAAATGAACATTTGAAACAAAAACTGATTAAAAAGGGTCTTTTTAAAATCCAGAATAAAGAAGTGACATTTCCAAAAAACGATTTTTATCTTGTGACTGGTTTTACAAAAAAAAAAAGCTTCTTCATCATTAAACGATCGATTTACCTTTATTAATGAAACAAAAAATCCTATGTTAAATTTGAGAGTCCATAAGAAAAATATTACTATTGGTAGCTTAGAAAATACTGGCAATTTTGGAATGCTGGAAACAATGCTTTTGTGCTAAGTATGAGTTGTGCTAAGCAGTAGTAAGTCAACATATTGCCAAAGTCAAAGAGACACGTATTACAACAACAACCCTAATGATTTAATAGCTCTCATATCTACAAAACAAAATGAGTTATTAACCCTGCTTGGTGATTACGCTTGGATGTTTATTTTGGATTACATTAGGAAGACAAAACATACAATTAATTGATATCATACATATATTCTACATTAACCACCTGTCTCAAGTTATCAAGTATGTTATCAGACATGTGTATATTAAAAATAATAAGCATTTGAGTTTTTCTTTTGTTTCATTGAATTAATTGGAATAAAAGCAGCAGATACTACCACTCAAATTGTCAATAAACTTGTAGCAGATAATTAGAAATAGGAAATCGTTATGATCAAAGTTATGCAATGTAGCTACATTTGGTGGACAAATAATTGTAATTACTTTAAGTTAAATGTTACAGTGTTCCGTGACGTCAAGTGGTTTGTAATTAAAGTACGTTTATATTGTATAATTGTTGTTAATATGTTTGTACGGTTTTTATGTAATTGCTAATGTGTTCATATGGTGAGGTGAAATTGTAAATATGTTTATGTGGGTTGTAGATAATAAGGTATATGATTTTATATAAATTGTGATTGTAATTTTGTAAGAGACAAATTCTCATTGAGTAAAGAAAAGAAAACATCTTGACTTAATGTTATATTTCTGAGAGAAAACTACAATAATCCAACAAAGAGTCCAAAAAAGAATCTTGGAAATCAAACATGAAGCCTATTTTATACCATATCATTTACTAAATTTTGCTGGTTTACAGGCAGAAGGTCGATAATTTAGCAGAATAGTCGATAATTTTTTAATAATAAATGTATTAGTAGCTGTTGTGGATGCGGTAGGTGGTACACAAGTGTAAGGTGGTTAAGGTGGTACACAGTTGATAATTATATAATATAAATAATAAGGTGGTACACAGTCTTATTAAATAATGAGGTGGTACCCAGTTGATAATACACAAGCGTAAAGTAGTTAGGGGTGGTACACAGTTGATAACTTTTTAACAATAAATGTATTAGTAGCTTGTTGTGGATAAAGTTTTTCAGAGTTAACAAAAATTCTTTTACATTTAATTAAAAAGCAAAGGCTATTGATCTAGTTTAACTATTTTATCTATAAAATGCAAAAAGTCTTCCAAAACTTTGATAAAACTATTGGCATTTCAGCAGAGAACTAAAGCTAAAATATCTGTACGTCTTAAGGTGGTTTCACAGGAGATAGAAGGCGTAAAATCGAAAAAATTTTTTTCAATGAAAAGTATGTTTTTAAATAACATAAACATTGCTGAAAATGGTGGTATTTATGGTAAATATTAATGGTAAATATTTTTAAATGATTTCAGTTTTTCCAGCTTCTATTTGGGCTTTTTGCTGGTATGGTATAAATTAGCTTCCTTAGCAACGCCCATAGCAATGGAACAAAGCAGTATGAAAACTAATGTTAGTCTACTGTTTTAGTATGCTATCTTACCTGCATTTACTAATATTTTAGTTTAGAGCTTTTATCAAGACAATTATCAGAAAAAAACTGATTAAACATAAAATTGCATAAAAAATGTTAAAAGAAGTCTTTAGAATATTTTATTCTTATTTGTTTAATATCTAAAAATGAAGGTTTTAATTAGATTATAATTAATCAATTTAAAACTCAATATTAAAAAATGCTCAGATCTCCAAATTTTCCTTAATTATTTAATTGTTTGTTTAATATGTAAAGTATGAACTAGAATCCTAATGATTTAATAAATATTTGCTGAGTTTTGAATCTTTTTTAATTGTTGCCCCCCCTAGAATTTAGTCAATTTTATATTTTTTGGGACTTAAATAAAAAGTTTTTGTTTTTTTGTAACGACCTTAGTTCATACTCTACCTCCTACATCAGAAAATAATATTGCAAAGTATTGAGTGGAGTTAATAAGCCATACTGGAATAATCATGTTTTGCAAAATAAAGAAAGTCAAGCTTTTTGTGTTTTTTTTTGACAATATTATCCTTTTTTAAAAACTTATTTAATAAACCTTAATTTTTTTAATTTTCTTTATTAAATCAAATTTATAAAACTGATTTTAAAATTAAGTTAGGTTATTTTATTAAAAAAAAATTATTTCCTGTGAAACCACCACAGTATTTTTATATTTTGCAGATCAATTAATGTCTTAAAGTTTAAAAATCAATTAATGCCTTGAAAGTATGAAAACATGATAGGTACATAAGTTGTATGGTAACTAGATATCTCAATATCTGTATCAATATCTGAAAGTACTGTGTAGTTCTAAATATTTATATGTGTAAATATCAAGATAAATGCAACTACAGCTTCATTATACCTTATTTTATTTAGACGCATTTATGTACATATTATATAATATATTAGTGCAAAATATAAAACTCACTAGCACAAGATTTAAAACAGCAAAGAATTTAAAGAGCTCTATAATGTCCTTGTCATGATTTGCAAACTTTCATTACTACAACATAAAAAATAGAGATCAAAAAAAAAAAAAAGGAGCATAAGTAGGCGCAAATAACTCTTCACAGGAGAGTGTGAATAATAAATTCATTTAAGACTAGAGGGGGTTTAGTAGCATATTTTAGCGATTGTCCTATCAATACCATTGCATCCTCATTTGTTTCGATATGGTTTTCATAAAATATTTTTGCTAAGTTTTTGTTTTTTATTGATTTCATGTAAAAAACAGTTATAGATAATGATTATAATAATAATGATTATAATGAGAATAATTGTCTCGTACAACCTACATATATGTTAGCGTTAGGTAAGCGTAAATACAACTATACAACCTATTACAAACATGTTTGTTAGCGAAGATGTATGATGTGTAACTGTAACTTACTAGGAACACATTTATATGGGTAATGTTACTACAACCTGCTGCAAATATATTTTTATGAAATGCTTTTATTCTGAGATTTTTACTTCCCTCAAAATTGAAAAAATTTTTCTATCATTTTATTCTAACTGCCTTACTGTACCAATGTAAGTTTTTAAATTTTACTTTTTAACACTTTTAAAAAGCAATATAAAAACAATAAAAAAGGTCAAAAAAAGATCAAATTTTGTTTTTTTAAATTATAATTTCAACTTACCAAAATTAACCAATTGCATTTTTGTTAGTAGACATTTATTTTGCAACAGCGTCTTCTTTCCGTTACCAAAGTTAAAGCAAGCGTTTGAGCATCCATGCGTGAATTTAGTTCACAGTAGTAAAACATGCTTTTTGTAAACAAATAAATAACTTTAAAAAAACTAACTTTCTGTTTAATGTCGTTACTCTCCTTAAATCGGAAAACAAATACAATAAACTTTATGGTAGTACCCCATAAAAAAACATTAAAATTTTTTTATATTTTAATTTTTAAAATTTCATTCAAAAGTTATTTGGCCGTTTTAAGTTAAATATCTACCTGGTGGGAAATAGACTAGCGATTAGCTAGCAATGTTTGTAACAATAAAGACAGCGATTTTGCCTATAAGATTGCTAGATACATAAGCTTACTGTCTATAAGATTGCTAGATACATAAGCTTACTGTCTATAAGATTGCTAGATACATAAGCTTACTGTCTATAAGATTGCTAGATACATAAGTTAACTGTCTCGGGACAACTGGTTAAGATAAGAATAGCAATTTTACCACGAAGATCGCTAACTAAAATAGCTAGCGATTGGTTAGCAAAAAATCGGATTCTATTTTTACACATTACTTAGCCATAGTTTAGAATGCATTACTATTTTGCAGTCTAAAACGTAAATTAATTTTCGATTTTCCTATTAATAAAATGCAAGTTAGAAGATATTATGTTAAAATTTAAGAAAATATTATAACATACAAATAAAATGTTTAATAATTTCGTTTTCACAGCCTGGATTAACGTTGAAAATGAAAAGAACAACATTGAATTTTTCAATGTTAGCCAGAGTAACATTGAAAATGTTAAATGTTTAAAATTATAACATTGAAAATGTTAACCTGGCTTTTTGATTTTGATGAAAAACGACGTATTTAACTAACATTGTTCAATGTCATTTTAACGTTAACCTTTGACCAATGTAATGTAACCTAACCTTACTTTATGTTACTATAAATTTAATTAATGCTGGAATCAAGCAACATGGAATAAAGTTAGAAAACTTTATTTTTTTGTATAAACCACAACGTTTAGCTGGCATTTGAAAATTCAAAGTATTTTCAATAAAAATAAACCCAACATTCGTAAGATGCTAATGTTTATCAGCATTAATTATTATTAGACGTTTAAAAATGGGTAATATTGGTGGTTTGTTTTTCTTTTTATTTATTCATATTTTTCTAACCTTTTATCTAAATTCTGATTTTCGTCTACATTTTTCTAACTTTCCACCTATATTTTACTAACTTTTCGTCAACATTTTACTAACTTTTAATCTACCAGTTCATCTACATTTTCCTAATTTTTTTAAATTTACATTTAACTTGAGATCTTCATTGATGATCAATGATCATTGTCAAATCTTAATAGCTATAATTTTACTATCTTCCAACTTATTTAGCAAGCTTCTTGTGGCTTCTTATTACTGTTTTTAATGTTACAGTTGTTGTATTGTAATGTGCTATAATGCCAATATAATATTCAGTGCTATTCTTTTCATGATCAATTAATTAGTAGTTAGTTTAAGAAAAAATTGATTTTTAATTGATTATTACTTTCACTATTGACATGTTTTTCTGGAACCTGCTTGACATTTTTTAACGTCCTCTTTTACCTGGTTCTATCCTCTTTTCTATTGAAAAATCTGTCCGGGAAAGTTTCTTCAATTAGCCACAAATGTCCGGATTTTCTCTTGAAACTTAATCAAAATACTGTTAAGTCAATTATTAAAGATAGTGAAAAAGAAAAATTTGTATTACTGAAAGCTAAATCAATATTGAAAAATCTAACTGAGTGGGACCAAGAGTGTGATTTATGACAGATTTTTTGATTTATAGCTTGTATGACATATGAGTTGTCTTGTTAATGTACAATTCATGTTTTGCTAAAACAATTGACAAATTCCTTTGCTGAACCTTTGATTTAATGCTTTTTTATAAGAATCAAATTTAATTCTTATAAAAAAGCTGATTATTTTACTAAAAATTAGACGTTTGTTGTTTATATGAGTGATTTTCAACAAAATTATGCCTCTTTGACACAAACCCAGTTTACCAAAGTAAATGTTATTGTTGAAATTTGGAGAATGGTTCACGTTCACGAACGAAGCAAATATTATCCGTATATTTGAAAATAAAAAAAAGTATTTGCTTTTCGGCAATTTTTTTTTCTCCAAAAGAAAGACAATCCAGAAATAATGATGTTAATTTAATGCTTTAAATTTTTTTTTATCAAAAAAATTTTTTATATTTTATTTACCAGTGTACTTAAATACTTTTAAGATTCTGAGAAAAATGTAAAGACGGGATGAGAAATATTTATTTGCATATCAGGATCACAATAAAAAAAAAAAAAATTTTTTGACAAGAAATGCATACATTTTTTCGATTAGGTATTAAAAATCATCAAAATGAATCAGAAACAAATTCAAATATAAATTTGGTAAGGTAAAAATGACATAACTATAAACAATAGTTACGTCATCATCAAAAGCAAGATAGTAGCTATAATAAGATAGATATAAGAAAAATGTAAAGAAATATGATGGACCTAAATATTGGTTTAGAACCTGGACCCGGTGCTTCAAAAAATTCTTAATTAAGTAGTGATTATCTTCACTAATTGACACTGGATTCCTCACAGCAGAGCTTCCCTCTCAATCAGAAATAAGTAATTATTTTACCAGAGGTAGCATAATTTGAAACTTATTTATTACATACTGAATTTCTTAGAAGTTGTTTAGAAATTTTATCATCAAAAATCTTTATAACGTATAATGTTTGGAAAGTTTAGGCTTCTCTCTTGGGAACTATGTTGTCTAAGCATTTGAAATGGAAGGAACAGGTTCATTATACTATTGGTATTATGCGTCGTACCTTTATATGCTTAAATACATAAATGGTGAAAGTTTTATACAAATCATTCATCATACCAATGTTGGAATATGCTGTAGTGTGGTCTCCATATCATGCTTGATTAAAGAACTAAAAAATGTACAAAAGCATGTAACAAAGTTATCACCATTATTACTTAAGTTACAGTACAAAAGTAGACTTAATATAATTGGAGTTACAAAGTTAGAGAAATTACGTAAAAGGGGTGAGGCAATTCAAATGTATAAAATATCTAACAAACTAAATATATTGGTGCAACAACATTGAAATATTTGAAACAACATTTGAAACAACAATGTGTATCTATTTCGCTACTTTTTTAATAATACCACCCTGATCCCAAAGGCTGTTTAAAATATATTTTAAACAAAAAAAATTTAATACAGTATTATATACTATGCAGAACATATTTAAGGGTTCCAATGTGGCATTTTTTAAAAGTTAAGTTTTTTGAACCACCCCAATGTTCACAATTTAGTGCAAATGTGAAAAGATAATTAGGTTTGACTTACTTTTTAAGGAACCGACTGATTTCTTAAAAAAATAAGTCAAACCTAAAGTTCACTCAATTGAAATGTGTCAATTACCCGACTAGCCGAGTATATTCCTCAAAAAACCAATTATAACTTGAAAATCAATTTCTTAGGGGAAAGGGGGGCCTTTCCCCCTTCCTTCGTAAAATTGCCTCTGCTCGTGTAAAACCTCGTAAAGAAAATCAAATTGTCGCCGTATTAATAATCCATTTTTGTTCTACAGGTTGCTATTTTTATTTGGGGCTTGCATTCGTAAAAAGGTGCCCTTATTATAAGGTATTGAAAGTATTTTTTTTTGTGTGGATAATAAGGTGCTCACAGAAGCCCATTCGGTTTTATCACAGAGTACCATGGAAGAGCATTAAACTAGAAACTTCACGCCTCATTCTTTACGCTTATTGGGCTAGAGCCGGCGTCGAACCTCAGAGCTCTTAATTCTGAGCCAGAACTCTAACCACTACGTCACGGCAGCAATTGGAGATGAAACGCCTTTGTCGTTTTGCAAAAACGCCTTTGCACACCTTTGCACACCTGGAGCATGCATGCTCCAGGCGCTGAAATAATACTTCAGGCTCTCTGGATATACTTTCAAGTGCACAAAAGGTCAAGAAAAGAATTATGTTATATCAATAATATGTTACTCGAAATAAAGATCATGTGCATATAAGAAATAGATTATATCGTGTATATATGACAATATATATGATAATATATTACAATATAAATAATAATATTATTAATACCAATTACTATATTATTATAAACAAAAAATATTTATTTTTTAGCATCTGTTACGAAACTTGAATCAATGATGAAAAAACTTTTTATAAATGAAATAAATTCTTATTTATATTTGCTTATTCTTTTAATGAATATCAAACTTATTAGATCATATTACTATAGTTAATATATTTTATAATTAATCTTTTATTCTTCTGATGTAGCCGTCCCAATTAAATGTTCCATTATACCTAAACAAAATAAAAGTTCAGTAAACAAATATTTAAATTAATTGCACTAAAAAAATACTTCACTGTATCTACAAAATTATGCAATACTTCACTGTAATTGCAAAACTATGTAAAATTTACTTAAAAATTTATAACCAATGTATAGGAATAGAGTAAGTCTACAGCAATGTTAACTTAAAGTATTGTTGGGTATATGCGTAACGGTACTGACTCTGTAAGTAAGTGTGGTACAGTGTACGTAAGATAATTTTTGGCAAGTGTAGTAAAATATATAAACAAGACATGATGAAAATATATGGACAATGGCGGTAATATGATAAGAATTGTAATAAATTATTAACTAATCATTTTTTTTTAGTGTTGTTAGCAACTTCGTCTTTAGTCGATACTAAAATTCAACTAGTTGAAAGTCGAAATTAGTCGACTTTGAAAAATCCAATTGTCAATATAATCGACTATGGACTTACTAATCGTCTAAAAGTCGATTCAGTCGAGTTACACTCTTAAAATCCTTATATCTATTCTATTTAATTTTACAATCGATTTAATTTTTAATCTTTAATTTTTGTTTGTTCATTTCATAACAATAACATATACAATTATAACTATTACCTAGTTTTTTGCTTACTCTCCTAAAGTTGTATCTAATTCATTGCATTATATTCATGAGCATTAATTATACCTAATTAAACGTTCAGTTATGTATTTAATAATTTTTTTTCTTTTGTTTACTCGATGCTTGTGATTTTTGTTTCATACAGGGACGTTCCAAGCTAGCTCGGGGCCCTGGAGCAAAATTAAATTGCGAAGATCCAAAATCTAAATGTCTTCTATACAATCACATCGTAAATAATAATAATAAAAAATAAATAAATCCTCAGGATATGATGAAATCTCTGGAGCAAAATTAAATTGCGAAGATCCAAAATCTAAATGTCTTCTATACAATCACATTGTAAATAAAAAAATAAATAATTTTAAGAAAACTAGCTTAAGCAAACCTTTGTTTCGTATACTGAAACTTTCATTAAAGTTCGGTATTTTCCCAGATGCTCTTAAAATAGCTAAAATAATCCCAATTTACAAATGCAACGATCATTCGGACATTAAAAACTATAGACCTATATCATTACTTTCTGTATTCTCAAAATTATTTGAACGCGTAATATATAATAGAATATTCGAGTATTTCACTATAAACAGTTTGTTTTATCCAAAACAATTTGGGTTCGAGAAAAATCACTCAACTGAACATGCAATTATTGAAATAGTCAACCATATAATAAATGGTTTTAACAATAACAAATATACTTTAGGAGTATCTATAGATCTATCTAAAGCATTCGATACAGTTGACCATTGCATTCTCTTAGAAAAAATTAAGCATTACGGTATAAATAATACAACATATTCCTGGATAAAAAGTTATCTTACAGATAGAAAGCAATATGTTCATAATGAACAATCCGGAACATTAAATGTCGTATGTGGAGTTCCGCAGGGATCAATCCTTGGTCCGCTCCTATTCCTTATTTATGTTAATGACTTTTGTAATGCATCATCAAAACTAAATTCAATAATGTTTGCAGATGATACAAATCTATTTCTTACTAATAATAATATTAAACATCTCTATTCAGATATGAATATGGAATTACATAAAGTTAATACTTGGTTTAGGGCAAAAAAACTGTCACTTAATGTTGAGAAAACAAATTATACTCTATTTCATAAAAAAAAACAAGAATTAAACATTCCACTATAGTTGCCTAAACTTTATTTAAATTAATTAAAAAGCAAACAAGTTTAACTATGCTAATATATCATGGACATATAATATATTAACTATGCTAATATATCATGGACAAGTACGCATAAAACAAAACTTGAAAAATTTATATGCTACAAAAACACGCTTGCCGAATCATATACTCTAAATTTAAACGTGAACATGCAAAACCTTTTATGAAAGATATGAAAATAATGGATATATTTGAAATAAATATCTATCAGCATCTAATTTTTATGTATAGATACTACAAGAATCTTTTACCAGTAAATTTTAATGATAAGTTCGAAGTAAAGCTAAATGATAAGTATAATCTAAGATCAAATAGAAACATTAACTATAAATTGCCTCGGAAATGTAACAAACTCTCAGAATATTGTATATCTTATCGAGGACCTAAATTATGGAATGAATGTCAAAAGGATTTTAAGTTTACGGTGAAGTCCTTAAGTTCATTTAAGTTTCAAGCAAAATAAGAAATTTTTAAAATGTAATGATCTTATTAATTAAAAAATTATTTTCTTTTAACTAATTAATTTTTTGTTTGTTTGACTATTTTACCGGTAACTTTACTACTTATTTGCTTCTCAATACGAGCTTTATATTATACGTGTTATATACTTCTTAACACGATTTCTTTAGTATATTTATTATGAGTTTTATATTTATATTATACTCGATTTTAATGCTGTATATTTACAATTTATTAAAACGATTTATTACTCTTCTTATTTATTATATAAATCTACAATTTATTATTCTTTTAAAAAGGACTCTATGAAAAGATTGCAATAACGTAATGTTATCCTTATCTTCTTTGAGTTCCTACCTGCTTTAACCTTATTTTATTGTAACACTAGTGTATACTCTTGTAACAGAATTTATTTTATATATATTTAAACGAGCATTGTAAAAATTATAATACTATGTTGAACAGAAAAAAAAAAAAAAAAAAATGATTGTATAGACCTTTTGATATTTAGCAAATTATTAAGTCGGTCTCTAAAATTTTTTTTTTTTTTTTAGAATCCCCAAGGCCCCGAGGGGGCCACTACAGTCGAGGAGGCTTCTTATTTTTTTGTGTTTTTTATTTTTTAGTTGTTATTTGTGGTGCAACCCTCTCTTAACTCTTTAACTCCGAAACACGAACCTTGCCGAGCAAGGTCGCTGCGCGGAGAAACTAAGTTGAGCGCGGTACTTCCAGGGACGTGGTGGGAGTCGAACTCCGAACCTCTCGCTTATAAAGCGAGCGCTCTTACCACTACACCACTACCGCAAATCAGCGGCCCTACTCTCTATGTTTTGTTCCATTATTAGTTAAATGATATGATGTTAAAAAATAGAAAGTGAATATAAATTAGTTTATTATTTATGTTACAATTATTTCAAATAAATAGATTTTTCCCATATTTTGACTAAATTGTCTTTTGTCGACTTGGTTGATTTTAAAATTGTATTAGTCGATTTAAGTCAACTTTAGAAAATATATTATTGATTTAGTCGACAGTCGAGTTATTTAATAGTAATAACAACACTAATTTTTTTTTACTTAATACATTCATTGATTGAGATACGCTCAAGTGAGTTAACTAAAAGCAAATCTAACGCTTTCAGAAATGTGCCCAAATTAAGAGTTTCAGAAATGTGCCCAAATGAACAGATTGCTTTTTGATGTTTTGATTTAAAAAGTTAACCTTTCAATTGTTTTAAAATAGTCATGCTTATTTACCATGATTAACACTCAGAGCCGTACCGATGGCGGGGCCAGCCGGGCCGCGGCCTGAGGCGCCAAAATTGGGAGGACACAAACTTTAATAAATTAAAAAAACAATAATCAGTTTATGAAACTAATTTTTACGGCGTCGCTGCTGTTGATAAAAAAATTAATTAAAATTCCGCCTCTTGACACAAACTCTTAAATATTAAAGCTCATATACTAAATAAAAAAGCGCCCTATAACACTAATATACCTTTGATAACTTTTGAGCATTATAATTCTATTATGAGTCGAACCCAAAAGTTATCTGGTGCTGAATTTAAGAAGAAAAGAAAACAGCGCCAAGAAAGTGACGAGAAACTACAAAACTGTTTCAAAAAGTGGTTGGTAACAAACTCAGTGGAGAAACAAATTATTTCAGAGGATATTTGTATTGAAATTAATGACAATTCAACAGATCCTATAATTGACTTTAATTGAGTTCAGATCATCATTTGGAATTAATTGAAGAGGAGATTTTCGTCAGCCAAAGTCAAGAAGAATTTTGCACAACTGATTTTGAACCAACCAGGGAAGATGAAAATGCCTAGCTTTCAGGCCCAGCTGAAATGGACGAAGATGAACTTCATTCAGAAATCTCAGAAATTCCAATGGCCTCGGAAGAAAATTTTCAACATAGGGATCCAGCAACATGGCCTAAAATAACGGACAAAACAAGGTGCTTTTTGATTGAGCATAGGCCAGAGCAAGACAGAAGAGAATTTTTCCCAAACACGCTGTGTGATTTTGACAACAGAATGCGACACTTCAGCTCAAAATGGTATGAAAAAATTCATCCCAATGGTAAAAAATTTGTTCGCACTTGGCTGCAGTACAGCAATAAAAAAGATTCTTTATTTTGTTTTTGCTGTTTGTTATTTTTAACAACAAAAACCAACAATTTCTCAGAAATTTCTAAAGGGTTTTGTGACCGGAAAAAACTAAACCCAAGAATTCCTGAGCATGAAAACAACAATGAACACTAAAGATGCTATTCTGATCGGAAAATCTTGAAAAAAACCTCAAGGAAGGAAAGACCCTGAATTCTGATCTGTAGAGAGTTATTAGTGAAGAGATGAAAAAGCGGAGAGATATCTTAAAAGTGATTGCTGATGCAATTTTGTTCTGTGCCAAAAACAATCTTGCCCTTCAGGGAACAACAAAAGACATCGGTCAACAAAACAGTGGCATTTTTCTGAGCTTAATTGAGTTGATTAGCCATTATTATCCTTTAGTGGCTGAACACATTGCGTCTGTTAAAGCAAAAAAAACCACAACATCCTACTTTTCTCCTTGAATTCAAAATGAGCTGATTGAGTTACTTGGGTAGAAAGTCAGGAAAGAAATTTTGTCAAACATCAAAGAAGCTAAATACTACTATGTTCTGTTTGACTGCACTTCAGATACCTCCCACAAAGAGCAGATGACTCAGATCATCAGGTATGTCCGCATCAGTGATGAAACCTGCACAATTAAGGAAAGCTTTGTGGACTTCATTGAATCTCACCAAAAAATCGGAAAAGGTCTTGCAACAGAGATAAGTGAAAAATTGGAGAAGGATGGTCTAAGCATTTCCGATTGCCGGGGCCAAGGCTATGACAATGGAGCCAATATGTCTGGAAAATACAATGGCGTCAAAGCTCACATCCATTCTCTTAATGAGTCAGCAAGATTTGTTCCATGCGCAGCTCACACTATAAATCTTGTTGGTGTTCATGCTGCTGAGGTTTCCCCACTCATGATTACGTTTTTTGGAAAGGTTCAAGCCATCTTTAACTTTTTTTCAAGCTTCACGTCAAGATGGGAAAAACTGATGAAAACGTTGACCATCTCATTAAAGGGAAATAGTGACACAAGATGGTCTACCAAAAAAGAAGCAATTACACCATTGCACAGACAAATCAAAGATGTTCTTCGCGTTTTGGAATCCATTATCCACAATCCCATGACAAATGCTGTCACAGTTAGCAGTGCAAAAGAACTTCTCATTCATATTGATTTCAGTTTTTTGTGTTTGTTGGATTTCTGGTGTCAACTTCTTTCTCTAATTGACCGGGAAAACAAACTGCTTCAGTCAAAAACCATTTCAATTGACATTGCCGTAAAAAAAGTGAAATGGTTGAAGGCTTTCATTCAGAATTTTTGAGATGTTGGGGTGGACAATATTATCAAAGATGTCACAGAAAAAGCTAACCAGAGCGGAATTGATGGCGGCTTTCCAATTAAAAGGAAGCGCAAAGTGAAGCGAATAGCACTTTATGAAGCTGAAGATGACTCTCACCTTCTCACAGCAGAAACAGAATTCGGATCTCAGTGCAACCTTGTGTTTGACAGCATTATTACACAAATAGAGTGGCGGTTTGAGGCTGATGTCTGCTGTATCCTCTGATTTTGGCTACCTCAGTGGGCATTCACTCTCTAAAAGTTCAGTGGATGAACTCAAGAAAAAAGCTGCAAATTTATCTCAAATTGACAAGGCAGATTTAGATTCTTCCGATTTCCAGTCAGAAATGGCAAGTCAATCAAAATGGCAAATCAATCAAGCTGCCGCAATGATGGACAACTTTGAAAAATCTAGCCCGATCGACATTTTGCAGCTCATTCATAAATATTCTTTGACCGATGCTTATCCTAACACAACAATTGCTATTCGCATCTTCCTCACCATACCAGTCACAGTTGCTACGTGTGAGAGAAGTTTCAGTAAACTTAAGCTCATAAAACACTATATGAGGTCAACAATTGGCCAAGAACGTTTGTCTAGTTTGACTATAATTTCAATTGAAAATGAAGTGGCAAACAACATTGATTTTGATGATGTCATTAGTGAATTTGCCTCAAGAAAAGCCAGAAAAGTGGCATTGAACTAAAGCTTGTGCAACCTTAATGACAAATTTTACTTATAACTTGATGTGATAAATTTTGTGATCAATAAATCATTTTTTTCGTTTAATTTTCTTCTTTTTTTTTTTTTAAGGAGGGGGAGAGGGAAGGGAGGGGAAGAGGGGGCGCAATTTTCTTTTTTTGCCCGAAACGCAAAATTGGCTCGGTACGGCCCTGTGAACACTATTTGGCTATTCCCATGGCTCAACTTTATATTTGAATAATTGAATTCTCTCGCTATGAATAAACCTGAACATTTTAACTCATGTTTTAGTCGAGATTTTGCATTAAAGTTTGCTGCCACTTTTTTCTTTTACATTAATTTTTTATTATATATCTGTTTTTATTATATACCAAATTTGGCTTTGATTTGCACTTTTCTCACCTTATCTCTTAGCTTTTAATTGTTTAAATCTTTAAATTAGCGTTTAAGTCTATGAATGTTATTATTTTATTGTCTTTAAGTGTCATTATTCTTTTTCTTCAATGGTTTTGTTTCCTTCGATAGTGTTGCTTCCTTCAATGATGCTGCTTTCCTTCAATGGTGTTGTTTAATTTTAAAATTGCATTAAAAGCATTTTAATTCCAAAATTAAAAAGAAAAAAAAAAACGAAAAAGAAAACTTCAATAAGCTGCAGTTTAATCTTAATTTAAAACTTTTGCAATGCACTAGAATCATGTGATAGTACAGAATACAAAAGTAGCAATAATAAAACATCTATCAACATCTATGTAAATTGTGTTATATGTTTAAAGAGCGCTCAAACAACTTTTATATTAAAAATGTTTATTAATATATGTTTATTATAATTTTGGTTTCTAAAGCTTATATTTTTAATAGGATTATTGCTATTATAGTTTATTGGTTTCCATTTAATATTATTAAATATTAATACCCGTTATGTCAGGTTTTCAAACATAACGCTAACATAACGCCAGATCTCGTGTTTATAACGAGTAATTACCATTATGTTCAATGTATAATTCATATAAATAAAACATAACGGATATTTATACATAGAACATAACGGTAATTACTCGTTATAAAACACTAAATCTGGATAATTCCCGTTTTGTTTTTTTTATTTACCGTTATGTTTTTTTCATAAGAATTATTAAGTGAACATAGTGTTAACTAACCATTATAAACACAAAACTGTGCGTTTTGTTTTTTAAAAATATAATGGGTATTTTCTTTTTACTGTGTAGACAGTAAAAAAATGTTTAGAAGATCAACGATAAAGTACAAACCCTACAGCATTACAAAAATCATTACCCAAAGTAATCTGTGTAAAATGTATCCACTCTGTAAAATTCATTGTATTTCTTCAAAAAATCTTTCATTAATGTTAATTTTCTCGTTCCCCATTGTTCATACTGTTGTTGAAGAAGCCCTTGACCACTTGTTAATGGTGTTTCTGGTGAAGTGTCTTCTATAACAAAATAATCTCCTTTGCACATATAATGGTGAAAATGCTCCATTACACCAATTACATCAACGTGACAATCTTCGGATATTATCCATGGATGGGGGCAGGTCTAATAAATTGTAGCAATCATTATTATTAAAAAATAAAAATTGAAATTGTGAATTAAAATTAAATTTAAAAAAGTATAATATAAAAAACTTAATGAAAATAAGAACCACTTATAATCGTTGTTCAGCTACCTTAATATGTAGTTATCCAACTATATAGAGATTTATGTTTACGTTTTATTTCTAATATGTAGTGATTTATGATTACGTTTTAATCCTAATATGTAGTAAATTACTACAAAAAATGACGTTTTAATGATATGAAAGTAATAATTACACTGTTTAGTGTAAATTTTAAGAATTGCCAAGAAAGAGACGAAAAAACTGATAACTTTTGTTACAAAAATATAAACGCAATAATGCAACAAGCTACTTTGTTACCAATATTCAATGAGATCTGTGAGCAAATTACTCCCCAATTATCAACGTATATAAATGCAAGAAATATACATGATTTAAAAAAGAAAACGGTTAAATTAAAATGTTTGCAACCTATTCAGGTTTATTCTAAATTGCAAAACCTACTCAGTACTCAGAAAATTCAATTACTTATAAAGACATTAAGGAAAACACGAAGACATTGGACCATCACCATAACCAGTTTAAAGGAAAAGAGGGTATTTGGAAATAATGATATCCAGTATTTATACGGAAACGACATTGCCATCTATAAAAGTAAAAATGAACGGAATACTTTAAAACTTTAATTTGAATTATAACTTCTGGATGTTTAATCTGGATTCTGGATGTTTAATTACAGCGATTCATATTAAATTAACACTTAGCCAGGTTTAAAAATTCAGAGTTAAAAACTTTGATGAGCTATCTTCGGGATCACCAAAAGAATCCACTTATCTGTGTTATGCAAGAAATAAAAATCAAAAAGATGCTTTGAGCGGGATACTTCCGAGCCTTCAACGAATTCGTGAATTACGACATCATATGCGGACGTTTGTCAAGAGAAACCGCATCGGTATAAAAATATAAAAAATGTAAAAGTTTTTTATTTTAGTAAAACATACCGTCGAATCCAAGTTGAAAAAATGCTTTGGCCATTTCAAACGGTTATTATAAATGGGAAAAGGTATTGTTTTACCAGAACTTTAGTTTAATAGTGCTTTGACCTTAAAACGACTCTCACAATAATGACCACAATTCTTCGTTATGTGCTTAATGCAAACCCAATAATGAAAGACTTAATGCAAACCATTAGTACGTTATGTACTTAATGCAAACCCAATAGTGAAAACTGAAAATAGTGAAAAAAGCATGCGCTACACTAATGACATACTTATTGATTAAAGTTGAGAAACAGATATAATGTTGCAAAGTATCAGCATAAGTTTAGATTTTAATGCAAACTTCAAAAAGATCTTGAAAAGATGTAGACCTTCAGAAAACTTCTTGAAAAGGGTTTTAAGAATTGAGAGTGGTAAGGAATAAAAATAGTGAACTGATATTGAAGCGGGACAACGTAGAATTTAAATCTGCTAATGCAATCACAAAATCATAGTTCTTCAGTAAGTTAGATAAATTCATTGGACATCCGGCTGCAATAAATTTACATTTACAAGCTGCTTACATCAAACACTTTGCTGGAAAAATTCATTGCAATAGTTATATTTTCAAAAATTGCTTAGAAAAATTATAGGAACTGCTCTACCAGGTAGAAAAAAGGAATTAGCTAGTGCCACCATATAAAAAAGCTGTGCCTTACTGTGATGTCAATAGAACCTTGTGTAATTCTAACGATTGGAGGAGGAGTGGTTAAAGTTGCAGGACGGTTGCGGCCAGTAAGTCATACACACCACATTTATATTTATGAACTGGATTTAATACTTCGTGGAATGAAATTTGCTAGTAAGTAGGAAATGAACAAACTTATAGTGTATAGTGATAGCAAGAACACCATGGGATGGTTAAACGACGTTTAACCATCCCACGATCAATCAACTTTCACGAATCCTGCAAAAATGGTGCAGAGCAGTTGCGTAGGTTGGTTACTTGAACAGAAAGACATATAAAAAGATCATTTTAGTGTCTTTCAGTTTTTGTTTGCAAAATAATTAGAAAGTATCGCATAAGGATATCTCAACAACAGTTGTAACAACTCCATTGATCCTTATTTTGCAAAGTGGAAATACGGGCAACTAGATGTTTTGCAGAATTGGAATTTGGTTGCTCTTGACACATTTAAGCTAAGACCTGTACCTACCAATAGTTGATTGTCGTCCATTAAGATATAAATATGGTGTAACCAAAATAGTAACTTTAGTTGTTAAAAAGCTATGTAAATTTTTTGCATTTCTTGACCAATTTTTTTTCTTACAAACGACAAATTTCAATCACTTTAACAAGTTTCGTTGAAGAATGTAAACCTGGAATATTAAGCAGTTCCTTGAGCTCTAGATAATACTATAGTTGAATGCTTACTCAGAACAATTAAGAGAGCAGTCTCCCGTTCACATTGTTCAATCAAATAAGATCAACCAAGAGAACAGTCGCCCGTCCACAATGTTTGATCAACCAAGAGAACAGTCGCCCGTCCACATTGTTTAATCAACCAAGAGAACAGTCGCCCGTCCATATTGTTTAATCAACCAAGAGAACAGTCGCCCGTCCACATTGTTTGATCAACCAAGAGAACAGTCACCCGTCCACATTGTTTGATCAACCAGGAGAACAGTCGCCCGTCCACATTGTTTGATCAACCAAGAGAACAGTCGCCCGTCCACATTGTTTGATCAACCAAGAGAACAGTTGCCCGTTTACATTGTTCAATCAGTTATGAGAGTCTTGAAAATAGGGCTGAAAGTCCATCTCAGCTATTTCATAAAAAAAACAAGTATTTTGTAAAAATAAAGTAAACAAGGTATTTAAGGAGAGTGATTGTGAAAGGGTAAAGCAAACCCAGGTGGAACCCCAGGCGTATTAGGAAAGTAAAATATCTTGTCTTTTGACGTAAAAACTGCATGCTGTGTACGTCCTCGTACTCCAGAATAAAAATAAAATGCACATCGTGCATATCCACGTACTTCCGCATAATAAAACCTCCCAAAAAGTTAGATTTATGAGTAATTCACTCCATGAGGATTTTCAAATGTAAATTTGATTGATTAATATTGAACATGTTAGTTGTCACGTAGAAACAAGTTAGTTTTCACGTAGTAATTTATGCTTTTCTGTTAATGATTGTAACGTAGTTATTTTATTGATAAGTAATTATAAATTTAATTTTATATTATAAATTTAATGTTATAAAGGATTGTCAATAGGTTTAAGACTTTTTTGTATTTATAATGTTTGTGTGATAAAATAAAAAACTCAAACAGTTCTTATATAGTTATAAACTCAATAATGCAACAATGATTGCATAGTGTAATAATTAAATATATATCAATAGCAAATATAACAAAAATATTAAGTCTTTAATTAAGAAAAAAATGCCTTTAAAAATTCTCCTGAGAATACTTGGTTGATCTTTTTAACATCTATTTTCTTTATGCTAATATTTTTGCAAGTCTTTATTTGCGGGTCCACAAGATCCAAACTAATATCGATAGAGTATATTTGAACAGGAAGGTCGTACATTTTCATAACATCAGCCATCCATAGCGCACATGCTCCTGTGTAAGTACCAGTTTCAAATATGGTTTTAGGTTTTATTTCCCAAAGAAGTTGTTCATAAATTGTCAAGTCGAATGTATCCTTCATCATGCTTATTCCTCGCCATCGAGTAGTGTATTTTCCTTAAAAATTTTGATAAAATACTTAAAAAAACCTCACAATATTTTGTTTAAGATTCTGCTAATATAAAAGCTAAAGATCTCAATGATCAAAGTGTTTTACTAAAATTCCAATTTATTTAGATACCTCGTGATTTTAAAGGTCAAACTTGTTTCCAAATTGTTTTTTGAACATTAAAGTTATGGATAACTTAAATAAGTTAACTTGACTCCAGAATACTTGCATGTTTTTATTTTTAATCATTATATTAACTCAAAATACAAAAATTTGTAAAATACAAGATGGTAGCCTATTTTTCCTGCCGATGGTAAGATATGAAGTATTTTTCCTGCCGATAGTAAGATATGAAGTATTTTTCCTGCCGATGGTAAGATATGAAGTAACTGCCGATGGTAAGATATGAAGTATTTAACACAACTAATAAACTATGCAAGTTTTGAAGCAAAAACATCATATTTTTTACAAAGTTCTCTATTATTTTCTTTGTTTATGTGGTTTTGAAGGTGCTCTACTAAGTCCTTTCACCTGCGGTGCTCTGTAGTACCTTACGGTCTTATTACAGAGCATCACAGAAAAACATTTAGCATGAAAGTTCACGTTTCTTACCAATGACAGTTATCTAGCCAGAGCCGGCATCGACAAATACGAACCTCTTAATTTTGAGGCAGAGCTTCACTTTTTTGATGTTAAAAGTATTTCTTGTTTTGGTCATTTTGTTTTTTCAGACATTTTTTTTTGATTTTTTTATATCTTATTCAAATTAAAATCGGCTGCCGGCTTATTCAGGGCAGCGATCCTTCCAATAGTTTTCAAAATTTACTTACTGACATGATAATAACAGAAACAAAGTAAAACTTTGTTTTAAGTAAGAGCTCCCTTGACAAATAATAAATAAGAGCTCCCTACACAAATAATAAAGCTACTAATATCTAAATAGAAAACGAATTGGGTGCTAATGTTTTCAACACTATGTTTTAACCCAGTATCAAGCAAACCCTGACTAAAATTGGGAGCGAATTTTCTTTCTTTTCGATCAATTGAATTTATTTCAAAATATGCTCTTTTAGTCATATTTTAAGAACATTTATATCACTATTAATTTGCATATATTTTGCATCGCTACTTTGTATATAAGCAAGAATTTTTAAACAATCTTTTTTTTTAATATCTTTTATTTTAGACATCGTTTTCAAACGAATGTCATTTTTAAAAAGCCGTCGTTTTTATAAAATTAGTTTTATAAAAATAGTTAAAAATTTCTTTTATAAAAATAGTTAAAAATTAGTGTTATAAATGTAGTTTTTGTTTTTATTTATTTATTTACTTATTTTTTATTTAATAAATAAGTAAAATTTTACCTTTTGACACTTTTTTAATAAGCTCAATATCGAAAACACTTTTTTCTTCTCGATCACTTATCGGCATAAAACGATTCGGACTTGCTAATAAACAGTTGATTTCTTTATATATATCAATCATGCATTTTGAGTAATCAGTAACGTCTGTAATAAAACCTTTTTTTAAGTCTTCATTATTTGTTGCAGCCATGGTGAAGCTTTTTAAAACATTGAAAAAGAATATAAACATATAGATAAATATTTCATAACCTAAATTTTAAAAAATTTAAAAAAAAATCAAATTAAGGTTACAAAAAAAAGTATTTTGCGTATATTTATATAAGCTTCACTTTATTTTTTAAAACAAATTTTTATATTTATGTAAGCTGCCTTCTTATTTCACAAAATGTTGAAGGTCATACATTTATATTAGTTGCAATCATTTTAGACATCGCTGAAAGTTCTAAGAAATCCAGTTGAATATTATAATAGCTTTTTTTTCAAGCTGAAAACAAACAAACAAGAAAGCAAACAAAGCTGTCGCATTCTGCATGACGAAACCTAAGTGATCATAATCTATTGGATTTCATTTTTTTGTATTGAATGTTTTTTATCAAGCGATTTTTATATGTGCTTGACTTTATGCGTTTACGATTTTGGATTGTTTCAAAATATGTTGTTTATCTTTAAACAACAACATTTTTTAAATATATGTTTCTGGAGAATGTGTTTTGTAGGATAAAAAACAAATATTTTTTATTGAACAGACATTAAACATTTTATTGCTGAAAATAAAATCTTACAGGAAATTTCCTTTTGTTATTTTCTTTAAGAAAATTACTCATATCGTATTTATGATATTGATTTTTTATTGAAATTTTTTTTTTTTAATTTTTTTGATTAGTATTTTTACATACTTATTTAGTAATATCGTTTTCTTGTGGATATCGAGTTAGCTATTATTTAAAGATTAAAAGTTACCCAACATTTTTTCATATGACGTTTCCAAACATGACATAAGTATATAAAAAAAGGAAAATAAATAAAAGTGGTCACACTACTTTACGCCCTACCCTAGTTGGGCGAAACAAAAAAAAAATAATAGTTGAGTATTGTTATAGCAACAAAAATACTTTTTTTTATATGTGCTAAAGTAAAAAAGTTAAAAACTTTTTAAAAGTAAAAAAAATTTCCGAAGATTTTTATGTCTTAAGTTGTCTCTAGGGTTCCAAAGTAGAAAATAAAGATATTTTTTTACGAAAATTACCTGCTTTACTAAAGCAGGTAATTTTCGTAATTTAGTCATTTTTTTTTAATCTAAGAGTAAAATGTCCAATGATATACTGTTTAAAAAAGTTCATCAAACAATGATTTGTTGAAAATGTGAATAAGTTCCCATATTTTACAACTTGTCACAAAAAAGGTGAAAATTTTCTAACTTTTTTATTATGCCAGCTGTTTAAGCAAGTAAAGCGAGCAAAATTTTAACTAAAGCATGAGATCGAAAAAATGAGAAACGAAAACCACTTTCAAAATAAACTACTAAAATATTATTATTAAAAAAAGCAATATTTTAATCATTAAAATCAAAAATAATATTTTAATCAAAAAAGTTATAGAAATATAAACGAGTCTCAAAAGCTACTGGAATTTCTACATGTACTGTTGAAGAGATTATAAAAAGATATAAGAAGACTTTATCCATCGAATGAGCTTTTCATTTTTCTTCCCGATCCTTTAGGTCGGTAAGAAAAAACGTAATATAAAGTTTAAACTTGAGGAGGTTACAAATTTTATAAACTTATAATTTTTGAACGTTAAAAGGTTATTGTTGAAATTAAAAATTTATCGATGAATATAAATTAAGTTGAAAAAAAAAATTATCACTTTGTTGCTCTCACATTTGGGACAGCTGTGGCGAAAATTCTAGGCTTTTTTTGTTCTCAAAAAAAAAAAGGTTTCCAACAAAAGAAAAAAATTGACATTGACATAAGTACAAACAAATAAAGTAATGTTTAAAGTTTGTTCTGTTGTTCCATCTCAAACGTCAAAATACGCTGCATCTGCTTTTGGTATAAAATGTCATTTTGTTGAACTGACCATGGTTTATATCAAAATTAATTGATTGATTAATATATTAACAGCACATTTGAGCAATAGTTTATTTGTATATAGCGCCATTTTGGTTAAAATTCACTGTTGTTAGAATCATCATCATCATCATCATCATCATAATCATCATCATCATCCTCATCATCAATCAACCTCACTATTGAGGCATTATTCACCTATACTATCAACATCCTCATCATCACCACGATAATTTTAAGTCCTTTTTTGTGATTTTGCAAAGTTTACACAAAAAGTCTCGAGCTTCACAGATTTCTACTAAATGCTAAGCGCATCACAACAGTTATGGTTAGGGTTACTATTAATCTGTTATAGTATTCTGATAGTGTCTAATCATTTTTTTTAATGTTTAAGTTTGTTTATGACATGATGTGTTGGATGTTTATTATTATCTGGATCATCGACTTACTTGACAAAAGATTTCATCATAAACTTCATTGCTAGTAATAATACTGACGCTCAGTTTAACAGTTGACTTTGACAGAACTGCCATTAACTCCGGAAACAAGAGTAACGTAATTAAGCTTATTGAAAGAAAATATAATAAATAACTGCAATATCTGATTTGCCTTTTGCATACATGCTAACTATCTCTTTAACTTCTGTTAATTTATTCGGATGGATTGACCAAAGAATCGAGAGCTTTTTTAAAGCCAATTGGCTCTTGTAAACTGTGGAATATTACAAGTTTTACATTCAAAAAGATTTATTTAAACCTGCCAAAGGTTATGCTTAAAGATCTGAATACAGATTAAAAGCATCAATTTGAAATGTGCAAAGCAATATCAAAAGTGTCGATTTGAAATGTGGAAAGCAATCAACCAAAAGGTTCTATCCACAGGTTTAAAGAGTTAAAAGTTTCTCTTTCTTTAACGTCATACATTAAAACAACATCATTGCTTAATTGGTTTAATTAACTTAATTGGCTGTTAATTAGCTCTGTTAGAGAAAGCTTTACGATGGTTAAAATACTCTTTATTAAATTACTAGTTATTAATAGCTGACAAAGGCGAATAGACTTTTTTGGCTGTATGTAGCAAGCTAGAAAGCTTTAATAAAGCTGAAACATTTAGTAACCTTTGTTACAACAGTTTTTTGCCTATTTAGTTTAGTATTAAGATACATCCCTCATCCAATGATGGTGAGGATATTTTTTTTAACTATTCAGAAACCAGACTGCTTGTCAACAGAATTGCAAGATACGATCGATCCTACATTACCATAAAAATGATTTTGCCTATCAAGAGACTTTCTTGATTTTGTCCATCAAGAAAATCTCTTGCTAACATTAATTAGTGACAAATACCATCCGTGAGTAAGGATTGCGGCGCATCCCTTAAGCGCAACTAGAATAAAGTCATACACTGCGTACGTTCAATGTTCCAAAATGATTGACAACTAATGAAAAAATATTTGGACAAACAATGGACGACCAACATTTGAGCTTGAAAGCACTTGCCATTTTCAATTAGCGGTAGAGTGTGTCAAGTTGACAAATGAGGCTTCGCTCGAGATGTTCTGTGCAGAACAATGAGATTTATTCGATTGATTTTACATGCACGGATGTAAAAATTTATTCGATTGATTTTTCATGCACACCTTGTAACGCCAGTGTTTAACATTAAGTCAAAACATTATGCTCCGGAATAAACACAGTATTAGAGTGTAATGAAAGGTTTTGCAAATCTGGTTAATGAATATTGTAATAATTAATGCAAAAAAATGTCACTGCGTTCTTTAATGAGATGTAGACCTTGATCTTTGCAACTTAATAATTAAAAATAATTTCTAAATTGTAATTAAGATAAGTTAATTATATTGTTTTATCTTATAGTTCTAAATAAACGTTTTAAATAATTGTTTACTGTAGTCATTGTAAAGATGAAATAAAGCTGAATAAAAAACAAATCTCAAAGAGCTAGCAGAATAAAAACTAATTTTTCACCTTTTTGAAGTTAAATACATTAGTTAGTCGCAACTACTAAAGTTAAAATTAAACAAAAATATTATGAATCAAAAAATACATAAATCACCAAAAAAATATCCTGAAACTGTTTTTGTTCCAGAAACTGTTTGGCAACAATTTTGATTAGTTGACTTATTATCAATTTGTGAAAGCAGATCATCAATTTTGGGGCTAAATGATAAGACTAAATTTGTCTTCTTCTAGCCATGTAATTATTTGTTTATAAGTTACGACTGTAAATTTTTTTTTTATCGGCAAAAGTGTAAATAAAAATTAAAAAAAAAAAAAAATGTAAAGCAGATAGATCATCAGTTGCATTTCTAAGCTAAATATTACTCACAGCAAAAACTGCACTTTTTTTTTCAATTTTCGACGATTGTTCTTATATAATTTCTTACTATCGTTATTTACACTATTAACAATCGAAGTTATAAAAATAACAATTTCTTTAAGTTTATTACTAATAATTAAACTAAGATTAAAAATAAAATCATCAAATTGTAAACAGCATCATGTAATGGTAGTAATATAGTCAATTATATAATTAACTTATTGTCCCGATATGCTCCATTAAAGTCGTTTTACTGAAATTAATAGTATTCAAAAAGTTCATTACCAATTATTTTTTTAAACCAGATTCTAAAGGAGGATAAAAAGGAATATTTGAAAAATATACATTTTTTATAAATAAAGCGAATTAGCAATAATTCAAAATGAATCTTTTGTCGTTGTATCACTTAAGAAAATACGAGAATTTTGTTTTAAAACTTACTGATGCATTTTGGTACATTTAACACGTTTTAGTACTTCTAAAAAAAAAATATCATAATGAAACTATAATTTAAAAGATTTCATAAAAAAAATTTTAGAAAAAATTTTTTTTTTAACTGTAATATAAGGTTTCAGGCATAACTGTCCCGTTACGCCCCACTGTCCCGATTAGCCCCACTCTACCCTATTTAGCAGCTGTTATTCTTGCAGTTAAATAATTTTTTGCAATTTAGTTTTAGCCCATTTGCTCTTTTAGCACATGTTTTTGAGTTTTCCGTTGGTTTAATAGTTTTAAATTTTTAAATATATATATATATATACAAATATATACAAATAGTTTTAAGTTTTTAATAAAATAGCTTAGACCCATTTTTATTAATAGGGTTTTCTAATTATATGCCTTAAATAATTAAAAAATCAATCCTGGCTGCAAAAGGTGCTATGACTAATTACTAATTTAAGATAATTTTTTCTAAAGAAAATAACTGGCTCAAGATAATAATGCAAAAAAATTAACTCTGCCAACAATTGTTTGTACTATATATATTTGGTATTTTGTTTGTATTTGTTATAACAACATTACATTATAAAATGTGTTTTTTAATGATTTGACATTGATTTTCCTCAAAAAACAACATGGTTTTTTTTGTTGTTGTTTAATAGAGGTAAAAAGAAGAATTAAAATTGAAAAAATAAAAATATATATATATACAAATAGTTTTAAGTTTTTAAATATATATAAACAAATATATATATAAATAGTTTTAAGTTTTTATCACATGTTGTTTATTATTATTTCTTATATAAAACGCTTTGTGTTTTTATTTTGTTCTGAACATCTGTTCAACATATCTTTATTTTATTATCCTATCTTCTTTATTTATTATCCAATCACTCTTCTTAATTTTTTCCTTACTTCACAACGGCTCGGTCTAGTCCTCTACTGCAAATAATTGTATTTTTTTTTAATTATAAAATTATGTAGTTTATTGCATGACTTTTTTAAATATATAAATGAATTAAACTCATGGTATTTTCAAAAAGAATTACATCAGAAAAAATTTTATATATTCAAATTTTCCTCATATAAACATTTTACTAAATTTACTAAAAACAAGATTAAAAGATCAAAAAAAAAAAAAATTTTATTTCTTTTTGCTAACTAAGTTTCGGCATTTTTTCTTTTCAATATATTTATTGAAAAGTAAACTAAATAGTTATAACGGTATTTATTGTCGAACTTTGTTACTTTTAGTTGATTAATTTAATAGAAGCTTTTTAATTTAATTGAAGCCTTTTAATTTAATTGAAGCTTTTTACAGTGCGCAAAAAAAGAAGAACTATGAGTGGGGAAAAAAAATAAGAATACAAAGTAACATAATGGAGCCATTATTAATCATACTAATTTGTATTATAGGTAATATATTAAACATAAATTTTATTGGGTAATTTTGTTATTAGTTTTTAATCATAATAATAATGGAAAAAATACTGATAATAATAAAAAGTATCAATAATATTTAAGAAATGAATGAAAAAATAACGAAAATAAATAACTAAAACCAATGTAATTAAATAAAAAACAGTAAGAAATTAAAAATTACTTTATAGATTAAATTTTACACTTAAGAATTGGTTAAAAGATTTCGCTTAAAACCTGTTTAAAAAGGTCGTCGTCTAAAAAGTCGTCATAAATACACTTGGTATTTTTTTTTTTTTAATTTCATTCCGTTTATTTGTTAGATGTGGCACAGAAAATAAAACCCACAAAAAATTGAAATTATGAAAAAAAAAATGTTATAAAATAAAAATAAAAAATTCTACGCGACAATTTAAAATAGTAAATTAACATAGTAAGCACTCATTTAATGGCAAAGTCACTATCGCCTTTCTTATATCAGAGCAATGATTTTAACCATGTTGTGTTTTAGTGACATGAGAGCAATGATTTTAACCACGTTGTGTTTTAGTGACATGAGAGCTATGATTATAACCACGTTATGTTTTAGTGACATGAGAGCTATGATTATAACCACGTTGTATTTTAGAGCAATGATTTTAACCACGCTGTGTTTTTATAAACAAAAAATTTGTGTCATTCTAAATCCTAAACTTCATCCTAGAGCTAATTACGACGTCACTCATGACGCTTACTGTTTTAAACTAAAAAGTCACTAATTTTTGAAACATTTTATAGTGTAAACATAAATAAGGTTCAACGCTTAAAATTTTGCTTAACAAAATAAAAAGTCCAACAAAAAAGTCCGTCTAAATATTCCGCATAAAATGTTATGTTAGTAGGTCGTCTTAAAGAATTATGGTACAATTTTTATTTAGTTTCACATTTATCTGTCAATATATTTTAACTTAATAAAAGAACATTTTAACTTTTCTTTTGAATAGGGAACGGTATATGTTTACAAGTCACATCGATAAACTTAAACAATCATTCTATTAATATAAACGCCTCCCGAATTTTGGCTAACGAGTTTACACATATAGAAAAAGATAAAGTGAAAGAAGGTTCGTCTCGTTCAGAAACATACAAAATGCAAAATGGTCTTATACTTCTTCATGCTCAAAGACCGCACACGGTTTCTGATGTAAAGAAATCTCAATTGACCGATAATTCTCAAAGTATTAATTACCACGTTCGCAAAAAAGAACAAAATAACGAGACGGTATTTAAAATATTAGAATTTAATCGATTCGGAGTTAATATAACTATTAAGAAAAATGATTTTATACAAACAAACAATAATTTATTAAATCACATTTCAAAGAATGATACGAATATATTTCAATTGGCTAACAGTACAGAAAACTGTTTAAACTTAACTGGAGGTAATAAAAGTTTAGTTTGGGAAAGTGATCAAAGTATAAAAAATAATAAAACTCTAAGACAAAATACATTTTCTCAACAAATAGTAAAACTAAACAACGCTACAGAAGATGTAAAGCCAAATGCTCGAATAAAAAGAAATTTTCGAAAAGTCATACGAAAAATATTTCACAGGAATATTGACTCGATCATATGACGATTCTTTTTATGAAACAAGAGTTTTATAGTAGAAAAAAAGTATAGTATATGAAAAAATTTACTTTTCAAAATTAAAGAACACCTTTTGTTATTTTAAAGGGTTTCCTTTCCTGTCTATTTGCATTTGAGAACCAGCATAAAGATTTTTATGCTGAACATTATTTTCTAGCTTTTGCTGGATTTTTTTGACTTCACTATTCCATAAATAACTTGAAATAATAATTTTTACTATTTTCGTTGATAGAAAACTATAGTTTTTTTCTTCATTTTTGTTTTTATAAAAAATCTGTTCAGAATATATTAACTTATTTAATATTTGAATAAAAAGAAAAGTTGTTGCTTTCGTTACACTAGATAAAGTTATCTGGTGGCAGGAAAAAACAAAGGGAAAAAAATTACACGAAATTAAACGAAATTACATGAAATGGTTTTGAAAAGAGTTTGATTACTTAATCTGCACAGAACAAAGAACAACTCTTTTCAAAAAAAAAAAAACTCATATAAAAAATAGCATAAATACTTATTCTACGAAGTGGCGAAGCCAATTTTTTTTTAAAATAAAAATTGTAGCGCTATCTTTTACACCATTTTTAAAAAAGGTTTTTAAATCCGTCTGATCTAAAAACATTAAGTAAATCTCAAAAAGAAATTATATTAGTAATACCCCACCCGATGTAACCACCGATGTAAGTTGGTTCAAACTATAAAAATAGTTATCAATGTGTTTAAGGCCGGCGCAATGGAGGTTGTGTGTGTGTGTCTGACACCCCCTCCCCCATCCATCCCCATTAATGATTTTTTTGTTAACTTAGTTGGCAAGTTTGACCTTTTTAGACTAGAGAGTCGACAAATTTACACAGTCAGCCGGGAAATGTCATTAAAGCAGTCGGCAAATTTCAAAAAACGAGGACCTTTTTTTTTATGGTGGCAAAATTGTAATGGCATTCCTCCTCGTGACACTACTCGCGCCGGCCTTGAATGTGTTATTAAGTGCAAAATTGTAAGAAATTATTTTACTTTATATTTATTTTGGCAAAAACTTTCTTCTCCTTTAAGCAGGTAGCAAATAACAGTAGTATAATTAATCAAAACATCCACTTTGTTTGTAAGTAAAAAATATCCCCAAAAAAATTATGTTCTAAAAGTTTCTTTTTTTGTTCAAAAAAAACATAAAATTAAAGAAACCCATAGTTAGATGAAATAAACAAAAAGTCAAATCGACAGATCAGCTAGTATATCATTTGAGGTTTTGATTGAAGCCGCTTCCTCCTTAACTAATAAATTATTTGCTTATTTTTTCAAAATATTAAATAACATTTGACTGCATGTTCCCCATCTTGTTAATATTAGTTGTGGTGCTACAACAATGCCTATTTGGGAATATTTATTCTTCCTACTCTTGATGGAGCTAATCAAAACACGCTTTTTGCATTTGAGGCAAGTCTTTCAACGTTTGGTTGATACAAGTCTTTCAACGTTAAAGTATCAAAACCATGGTTTTTTTCTAGAGCAGTCGTAGCGCAGTGGTAAGCGCGCTTGCTTCAGAAGCTAGAGATCCGCAGTTCAACTGAGCAAGTTTTTTAAGTTCAACTCAACTCTGGACAAGCTAGAGATCCGCAGTTCAACTCTAGGCAAGTTTTATAACATTGTTAAGAAAGGAGGCGTGAACTTCCTTTCAAATACTCTTCCACGGTGCTCTGTGATAAAACCGCAAGGACTTTTTGCCGCACCTAAAATAATTAAAAAATGATAATAGTAAAAAAATCCCAATATATTTCTTGTTCATGCACGAATCCTTACTATACTACAGTGAAATATGAAAGGGTTGACTAGGAAAGTTCCTAATTAACCGTTCAATAAAATTTGACGACTTAATAATTTCCGACAAATATCAAATATTCATCGAAAAATATTACGAAGTAACATCGCTATACATCCTTTTAACGACCATCTCAAATACTTTGAAGCGCAAATGTGGGCAACCAAATGGATGTGTCTCGCAAATGCAGTTAAAGGGAAAAGCAAACTCTGGAGCAAATTTATCGCAGCTAGATGCACAAACAAGCTACTGAAGTTAAAGTTCACAAGCCACTGCGAGCTCAAGCTATAACATAAGAGGGATAAAGTTCAAGATCGGCTATCTCACTGACGGTTAAGTCGTAAGCAAATGTAGATGTAAGATTTTCAGGAAAATTATTAATACTGAATTCAGACAGGACCAAAGATAGGTACCTCAGAAGAGGTACCTCAGAAATCTCTGGAAATGAAGACGAGTGTTGCCCTTCGAGGATAATTTTAATACTCTGGTTAAAAGAAATGATTTAATAATCTCAAACCTTTCCCAAATAAGTTATAAAAAACAAGGTAATCGAGAAAATGCCAAACTTTATCAAAAGTTTTTGATATGTCAAGAGCAACAGCCCTTACCTCGCCGCCTCTATCTAATGCGTTACAGAATCTTTCAGTCACAGCAGTTTGCAAGCCAGCCGTTGAATTATGTTTTGTTTCAGAAAATAAATTATTAGACTAAAGATAAAATGTTAAAAATTTGTTAATTAAAAACTCAAAAACCTTGCTAATCATAGAGAGAAGACTGACATGACAATAATTGGGGGGGGGGGGGGGGGGTGTCAAAGTGTTTTCCAGATTTTTTAAAAATTGAAACCACTGATGCCATTTTCCTGTCTGCAGAAATACAAGAATCAGTCAAGCGCTTATTAAATATTTTAGAGAGAAATAAAGGGAGTTGTGGAGAACGCTTTTGCAAGGCTATGACCGTAACGCTGTTTGGACCACAAGTCATAGAAAAGTAGAACTGAAAAATAAAATTGAGTTTTAGAGCTGCAACCTTGTTAATGTAAATCAAAGCGAAAATTTATACGTAGAATCAAGAGTCACAAAAAAATCCGAAAACTTTAAGAAAAGAAATCCATGAAAAGAAAAAGTAAAGAAGGTTGAATGTAAAAACAAAGTATACAAAATATTCACTTATCTGATAGGTGGAGACAATTGTTTTCCCACAAAACAGATTCAGAGTAATTAAAAAATGACTAGTAAAAGATAAAAAAATATGTTATAAAATTGTTAAAGAAGATAGACTTGTTTATTGAGATTTTTTAAATCTCTATTTAGCGAGAATGCCCAAGATTTGTATTTTGCTAGTAAAATAACTTTACAAAGTGTTTTAAGAAGAAGATCACGAAATAAATATTCAAAAGGTTATAATATCAGCAGTGATGGATCCAGTGGGAGGGATGGGAGCATGCATCGCCTACCCCCCCCCCCCTCCCTCTCCCACCAGAACTTATAAAAAAAATTTAATAAGAAGATTTAAAATTTACTTTTAAAATTCGATAAATATTCCTACCTTAAAATATGCATTAAAAAAGGAGTGGAATGGAAAACCATCCCACTCCTTTTTTAATGCATATTTTGGGGTGGGATGCCATCCCGGTACATAATAAATTAATGGAAATTTTATTTTATTTTCCTCCTATAAATAAACTTGTAAAAACAATTTTAAAGTTTGTGGCAATATGCGAATTTAAATGAACTAAAGTCTCAGGTGTTATTTAAAAATTTTCGATAGAAAGTTAAAAAACTAAATCGATAATTATAAAACATTGCGTCTTTTCTTTTGTATTTTAAATAAAAAGTTACCAAGCAACAAAAAGCGACTTTTTTTTCGTTAAAGTATCATTAGAGTTTTTTTTGGTGAAATAAAATATAGTACACAGTAGATTTACTCAACATTAAATAATATGATTTAAAAAAAATTTACTTATAATAAATATGGATAAATGGCTAGCAAGCGGAAGGAAAAGAAAGTTAAGCAGTGATAGTTCTAAAAGTAATTTGGAAAATGACACTGAAATAAATAAAGAAGTGACAGATTTTTCGAGTATTGAAACTTGCCAATCCTTTCCTCAATGTGATGGTATTTTTCCAGATTACTGGTCTGATTTACAGTGGAAGGAGAAATTAAAAACATTTGACTGGTTGACAGTTTCATTAACAGGTCTTGGTTGTTCCTGTTTGTAAGTCAGAAAATAATTTAGGTGCCAAAAAATCTTAAGGAATAAAATTGGCTAGCGAGTGGACGCTTTGCAACGTTAAGGAGTATGGCGAAACAAAAGAAAAAAAACAACAATCAATGAGGAAAAAGCTTTCAAGCCATAAACTATCAGTTGCACACAAAAAGGCTTGTAAAATTATTTCTCAGTCCAAAAAAAACACCATTTCACACTCAGTTCAAAAAAAACACCACAGTTTAGTTCAAAAATGCAGATCAATCAGCACGAAACTACCTACCGCATATTTCGCACTGTTTATCACATTGCAAAAAGGAATCGTCCATTTTCTGATTTGAAAGAACTAATATTATTACAGGTAGAAAATGGTTTAGACAAGGGACGTAATTTACAATCTGATCACGCATGCGCTAATATTGTTTATCACATTTCAAATAAAATGCGCACTAAGCTTGTAAAATATATTCTTCGTAACGATAATAAAGTAGGGTTTATGATAGACGAATCTACCACGATGAGCAAAAAGTCTGCTCTGTCAATCTGCTTGAGAGTGAATATTCCAGAAATAAATATTGTCAATAGTATTTATTTTGATCTTATCGAATTAACAAATACAGAACCCTCGTCTATTGCAAACTCTTTTATATGTGCTTCACACGATTTTGGTTTTGACAACAATTTTTTATTACGTAATTGGGTGTCTTTTGCATGTGATGGTGCTTCTAATATGCTTGGCAAAAAGGCAGGCGTGGCCCAGTTACTTTTAAATCAGTTTCCTAATTTGATTTTATGGCATTGAAGCAATCACCGATTAGAGTTAGCAGTAAATGATGTTGTGCGCGATACCTTACCAATATATATATATATATATATATATGATTTTTTTTACGAGCTGATGATGCTGGTATCCATAATCCAGTGAAAATTTCTCAAAATAAATTATTATTTGTATTAAGAGAATTCGTATTGTTTGATGTTTTCTTATTAATATATATATATATATATATAATATATATATATATATATATATATATATATATATATATATATATATATATATATATATATAAATATGTATATATATATAATACTTGTGTATATAATTTTTTCCTCAAGGTATAACTTAACAAGGTAAAGCTAGTTAAATTTACGTAAGGGCCGTCCCTAAATTTGAAAATGGGGAGTGTGAGGTAGCCTAGCTGTCACTAAATAGCAGTGACGGATCCAGGATTTTTTGACATGAACAGTAAAATTTTTAGATTCAGACAAGCTATAGCTTGTTTAATGCTGCAACTTCAACTACCATAAACAATTTGAAATCTTAAAAGGATCATGATCTCGACATTACTATTACGTCAAATGGCAAGTGGGATACACACACTTCCGAAATTGCATCAAAAGATAATAACATTTTAGGATCAGACCGCATTTAGAATTTGCGACTCCATCATGTAATAATTATTCAAAACTAGCAGTAAAACGCATTAAACGTATTCAAAAAAGAGCTTCAAAAGTACCTAACAGTCTAAAAAAAATTCTGCTATGAAGATTGATGGCACCTCTCTAATTTAGACACTTAACAACTAGAAGAACGTGTTTTGGTTGCATTTAACATTTTAAAATTGAAATAGTTAACTGGCATGTTGAACCATTGACAGCAGAATCTAAGTACGGTCATCGTAAACGCTTACGCCGAGAAATAACAAATAATTATGACCCAGTAAACACACAAACGTCTATTAAACGTCAAAACAACGTTTCGACGTTTTAGTTTAAAAACATTTTGTTTTGGTCGATTTAATTTAAAACGTTTAGATTTGGTCGGTTATCCGTTTTGAATGAAATTCAGATTAACGTTTAGAACAAACATCAATAAACGTCTTTATTCAGATGTATTTTAGACGTCTATTAGATGATTATTATACGTATATAAAGCGTCTAGATTTTGTCTAATTTACGTTTAAATCTAGTCTAATTAACGTATATAAACCGTTTAGATTTAGTCTAAGTAAGCGTATGTTAAACTTTTAGATCTTGTCTAATAGTTTCTTTGAGCTAGTTAATGTAATTTCAATTTATTTAAGTTTTAAAACTAATATAAATTAAAATTACGTTATAACTTTTTACCTTTATATAAGTAATAAGAGCTATTTAGGTCTTGAAATTTATAAATAGGATCGGGGAGAACCGGGGCTAGTTGGCCGCAGGGGTAAGTTGGCGAATTATGTTTATCTTCAGAGCCTTTCATCAGAATATGACAAAAATGACATAGAACCTTCCTTATTGACCGTTTCATCATTTACTATAAAATTGTCAGGATTCGCGCATGCGTATGGGAGATATGTGATTTTTAGACAAAAACGTAACTTTTGGAACATCGCTTCCTTTTTACTTTACAAAGAAAATAGTCGGTCGTATGAAAAAAAATTATTCTAAAAGTTCCAGTCACAATTGGTTTACTATATCCAGTCAGACTTTTTTTCAAAGTTGCCGTTTTTCAGGATCTATAGACTGTTTATTGAAAAATAGCTTTCGGGGAAAGTTGACAAAATTTTCACGGGGTAAGTTGGCTCATAGCATTTACTATGGAAAAAAATACGTATTTTTATAAAATTAAGATTTTTTTGATTTTTAACAATATTGAAAAAACTTATTCTTACAAAAAAATTAAAAACAAATTAAATTTTTTTTTTTTTTTTCACAGACAAAAAGTGGGATACTGTTTTGGCTGTTTATTACGTACTAATATTTGGTACCAGCTAAAACTAATATTGAATTTTTGGATTAATTTTGTTGCCAAAATTAATAGTAAAAAAATTTCTATTAATTTTGCACTTAATAATACATTGTTAATCATTTTTACAGTTTGCGCCAACTTAACCCGTGGTGGGGTAAGTTGGCGCAACTTTTTTTTTTTTTTTGAGGGCCCGGGAAGGCCCCAAGAATATTTTTTGTATACGAATGCAAATTTTATCTGTTACCCAAATTCATACTCTTTGAGACTACACTTTATTAATTTCTAAAAAATGTGCAGTTTGGGCTACAGAGCTTATAGAGTAAAAACCGAGCCAACTAGCCCCGGTGTCACGTTAAATAAGTAGATCGTTAAATAAGTAGACAAACTGAACAATCGAGGCATTTTGCTAACCCAGACGAACAAATTTAAAAAAAAACATACGTTAACCGAACTAAAAGCATTTTCTTTGCCATGCGAATGGTTATTGCTTAAGGGCATTTTTATAGTGATAATTTACTACTTATAATAATATTTAACTCACGACGTATATTTGACGTATACAAGAAATATATTTTTAAGAAAAAGCTTTTTGATAGGCCATTCACCCGTATTAATGATATCAAATAAAATAGTCATCTCACAAGGAAGTTTATTGTATTTCTAAATAATTTAACTGTGCATTTTAGCAAAATGTTTTACGTTAAATTATTTATCCTTAACCCTTAAACTTAACGATTGTAAAACTTGTAATTGTTACTTGATTCTACGCAGATAAATAGTAAGGACAGCATTCTGATGCTATCCCAGAAAAAAAAAAGAAGAGAATTTATTGATTCGTGTCTAGCCTTTTTTTGTGTGTTAATTTACCTCCTCAATTCCGAAAAAGACACTACAGTCGAAGAGGCTGCTTTAGTTATTGTTACAACCCTCTCTCAACTCTATAACTTCGAAACACAAACCATGTTGAACAAGACCGCTGCGCGGAGAAACAAGTTGAGCGCGGTACTGCCAGGGACGTGGTGGCGATCGAACTCAGAACTTTTTGATTATGAGGCGAGCGTTCTACCACTACACCACTACACCACTACTGTACTACCGTTGAATAACAATCTAGACGGGTATTATTCGACGATTTTAGCGATCTTAATGTATGCATAGCGCAATAATAATAAAATGTGACCTAAACTTAGTTTACTATTTCTAACTATGAGAATGTTTTAAATACAAACGATATTAAAGAAACGACACACTTCATGCTACACTAAAACTTTATTTGGAAAATAAAATCAATATAATAATATCCTTACACATCAATGAGAAAAATAATATCCTTACACAATATAAATAGCAAAATAAAACAACATGGTTTTTAAGTCCTTTTGAAAAAATTTAAAACTTGGGCATTTTCGGTCGAAATTTAATTTTTCCACATGGAATTACAAGCCTATATAGAATAGAAATATAGTATAATATAAATAGTATCATAAAATCACAATGAATAAATAAAATAATTATAAAAATGCTTTTGTGCCAGAAGAGTACTTAATAAATGCATTGATTAATATATGTCAATAAATTGATTTACAAAATGAACTCTAATTGAAGGATTTGAATTTTTAAATCAAATAAATGTTAAAAATGTTAAAACAGACATATATCAACATGCCAGAACAGTCTATACTTTCACAATATTCTATAAAAAATTGATCAAATATCTCATTATAATTAAAAATTACATATTTTTAAATGCTACTTTTGGTGTAGTTGTAATAGTAGCTATAATCAACTGCAACTGCAACAAAATGTATGTAAATAAAGAACTGACTTTAATAACTGTACCTATTGACTATATCTTATATCGATAACCCTAGTTGAATAACTGATGACAGTAAGAAAAAAACAACTACAAAGTGAGCAAAACAAATCATCATGCCGATAACAAAATAAAGAACAAACAATAGTTGACCTAAATTAGCCAATTGTATAACTTTAGACATCTAAAAGACACTTACAGAAATAAAATAAGTAATGAATTTTTTAAATATTAACTAGAGCATAAGGTACATAAACAAACCAACAATAAAAAACAAAAAAAACATATTTATGTATATTGGTTGAATTTAAATATTCAAATATGTCATAAAAACAAAAACAGTAGAAATAACAGGATGTATTCACAACATTGATAGTATTAAAGACACACTGTTTATGACAGTAACAATAACGCAGTAACAAAAGGACACAGTAACACAGTATAACACAGTAACAAAAGGAAACATCTCTAATTTACCATTCTCAATACATTTCAGGTAATGCTACTGCATGTCATTATCTTTTTATATAACTAAACTTAGGATGATACTGCTACACAAAACCATTGCATTTCTTTTTAAGAAAAAATTACAATCATTTTCATGTGCAAATCTATGCACTAACAATGACGCATCACCTTTACTTAAACTATTAAAGAGTGAATCGTAAAACTAAACACACTTCCAATGTAAAACAACATCAGGACACATTACTTAGAAACACCCAATATGATTTTCTAGCATTAATCGTTTGCATACAACTGTAACTTTCTGAAAAACCACATGAAGTAAAACAACTAAAAATGCAAAAAATCCAGATATTTTAAACTTGGAAACCCAAATATTTTAGAAAACTGATATAAAAACAAACTTTGTGCTATATCAATCAAGGTATCATCAAGCCAGCCAGGTAAGTCTCTTAAAGTATCTAAGGCCTTGTCTTTAGACTGTATTGACAAACTTTAAAGAAAACTTTAGAAAAATTTGAACTTCGACAGCCCCTTTTTTTCTCATTGATTGGTTTAAGGAAAATAAGCAGACTTTATCAAATAATCTAAAATTTTAGAGTTTTTTGAAGAGTACCAAAAATCTATAAAATAAAGTAGTTGCATAAATTGTTAATTTTTCAATATATTTACTTCAATTATCAGTAATTGTAATAATATATTTTTTTCAAGTTTTATTAAGGCAAGAGGTCCAATAAAGTCTAAGGGAAGTTTGTGTACCTATAGCCAGATTTTTTTGGTGCCCAAATTCAAGGCCCCAGACTTGTCTAAAGAAGGCGAAACTGATACGATCACATCTCTATACTAATTACTTTGTATTAGTATAAGTATATTGACTTATACTAATAAAATTCCATCAAGTAAAAGGGTTTAAAAATTAGTGGCCCTAGGTACAATAAGCTTTTTTTAAACTGTACCTAGGGTCACTTTCTGAAAATTAGATTCAAATCCATAATAAATTTACTGTTAATTTGGTCTTAGATTGTTTTCAATAAGTATTTTTAGTAATACTTAATTGCAACTCTTAAATATATAACAAAATTGAAAATACATAACAAAAAGACAGTCAGTTCTGCGCAGGCGTTACGCTTGCGCAGAACTGACTGTCTACTTATTTAACGATCTACTTAATTAACGCGACACCGGTCTTCCCTATAGTTATAAAAGTAATGAAATTTATAAATAAGATATAGTTATAAAGACCTGGTTTTATTTTTTGTATTTTTTATAAATATTATAATATGTTTATAAACTTTTATACTATACTACTTATACTATACTTTTATTTTATAAAACTATATATAAAATTATAAACTTATATAAAACGTTTTCATATAAGTGGGGATTAAGAAAAAAAAGTTTTGTGCGCTATACTTGTTTATGTTTCGATAATTAAATAAAGTTAAATGATCAAGCTTTTTGCAGTGGAAATTTTATAGTAACAATTTCTATCAAATAGTTTTTAAATTTAATCTCATTAGCAGAAAATAAAAGTTTACACCAAGACCAAGTCAAAGATTACTACCGTAAACCGGGGTTACTTTGAATAGCGGGGTAACTTTGAATACAAATCTATTTTTTTTTCAAGTTGTAATTATGGCAAGAACTTATATGAATCTGTTCAAACCTTAAACATCAAAGTGTTAAAAATAGTTTATATTTTAATTTTTTAAAGTTTTACTTTGTTTATTGGTTATTATTGTTACTTAAAAAATGAATTAAATATTTCGGATATTTTTCTCAAAAAAATTAGTCAGAATACTTTGTACACTGCCTCAGCTAGTGTAGCAGCTTGTTGTCTAAGTTGCATAACTTTTGTTTATAAATTTATTAGGCATGTAAAATCTAAAGAAGTTTGCTAGCCTACAATAGTTATGTTCCATTGCTATAGCATAACATACTTTATCGTATGCATTTTTTCGCATATGGAAATGGGGTAACTTTGAATAAGGTTCAAAGTAACCCCACTACATAAATAGTCGAAATCATGAAACAACTTAAAAAATTCCTTCGTCATACATGTATTATATTTAATATTATTATGAATAAAAATTAAAATATCATTTGTATAAACAGTAAGTCATACATACATACACATTGTTTCTGTATGTGAACACACACAGATATATAAACATTTATATACGTGTGTGTGTATAAACATAAACACATACACATATATAAACATATGTGTATGTGTTTATGTTTATACACATACACACATGTTTATATATGTGTATGTGTGTATATATATATATATGTATATATATATATATATATATATATATATATATATATATATATATATATATATATACATATGTATATATATATATATATATATATATATATATACATATGTATATATATATATATATATATATAAACTGTTTACGAAAAGCATGTTTATATATATATATATATATATATATATATGTATATATATATACATATCTATATATATATGTATATATATATATGTATATATATATATATGTATATATATGTATATATATATATATATATATATATATATATATATATATATATATATATATATATATATATATATATATATATATATATATATATATGTATATATATATATATATATATCAATTGTTTACGAAAAGCATGTCTATAGTTTAAGATAATTGTATGAAAAGATGGTAATCTGAACTCTAAAAGCATGTAAGATATACTATCATATTTGTTGTATCCGAAAAACATTTTAGCACATTTGTTGTAGCAATACTGAAGGCGTGCCATTGTTTTATCATTATAATTTTGTCACAAAGGAACACCATATAAACAAATGCAATATGCTTTAAACAGTTTAACCTTCACTCTGGTAGAGCATAAATGAAAGCGTCTAATTAAGATATTTATACGTGTGTAAAGGCCCTTCACCTCTTTGATTATATCAAGATCATCAGTAAGGTCATTTTTAATTATATGACCAAGGTATTTAAAAGATTCAACAAAAGCAATTTCACATCCTGACACGCATAATTCTGGGAAGGAGTTTGATATAACTTTTTTGAGTTGGATTAAACACCATACATACAGTTTTCTTGGTATTAAAGGACATGTTAATTAAGGAAGATTCCTTATTTGTAAAGCTAATTAGTTTTTGAAGAGTAAACCAAGAAGGTGCAATTAGAACCATATCATCAGCATAGGCCAACACATTCATGAATATACCACCTATATTACATCCAATACGAAGGTTTGATATTGATGAAATCAAATCTTGTATGTAAAAGTTAAATAGAAGTGTTGACAATATACTACCTTAACGAACCCCATTCCCAATTCCAAAACTGTTTGATTTTGTTTTCTGCCATCGAACAGACATTTGTTGATTACTATACCAAAATGCAAGCAAACAAACAAGTTTTTTGGGCAGACCAGTATCTAATAATTTTTTGAACAACAGCCAGTAATTGACACTGTCAAATGTTTTATTAAAGTCTATGAAGCAAGCAAATACATGGCTTCCTCTAGATGTGTAGTACTGCACAGTCTTTTTAAAATAGTTTGAGCATGATGCTGTTGAGTGATTTTGTTTAAAGCCAAATTGGTAATCATCATTTTTATTAATGTTGTACAAATTGATTTTCTGCAATAAAAGACTCTCAAAATTTTTTGACATAGCAGAAGACAGAGCTATGGCTCTATAGTTGTTCACATCTGTTAAATCAGCCATTTTAGATTTTACTAATGGAATAATTGTGGCCTCACGAAGCGTGGATGGTAAATAACCAAATTTAATGCATAAATTAACAAAAATACTAATAAAAAACTGCAATCTACTTCCACCATACATAAAAGATTCCATACAAAGGTTATCAGGTCCAGCTGCTTTTCCTAGTTTCTGAGTTTTTACTGCAATGGATATGTCAACACAACTCACAAAAATATCAGAGTTTTCAGTGGAAAATTCCATTTCCTTTATGAAACTGAGGTAATATTTTTCATTGTTAGTTGAAGAGATCTAGTTGTCATATTAAAATAAGGTTTGTTATTATATATTTTGGATGAGTTTGCTAATGAGCAAGAGATCAGAAACGCTAATGGTTTATGGTCTGATGCAATAACATTGTTTAAAACCGAAATAGATATAATTAGATTATCAATAATTGGACTGCATAGAATGTAGTCCAACCACGAAGAAATATCACCATTGTCACTGACATATGTACAGATATTATCAAGGCGATTTATATCAGATTTAATCAATTTATTTTCTAAAGCAAGATTAGAAAATTCTTCATAGAATCTTGATCCATTATAACAGTTAAAATTGCCAGCAATAACTATGTTCACAGCATCAGTTTCCAGTATAAGTGATTTTATTTTTGAGCATATATCCATATAATTATGAAGACAATGTTCGTCATTATAATTCGTTGGCATGTACACACTTATTAGCAAAATTGGCCCTATATTGGCAGATACTTTTAAACAAGTGATTCTGGATTCTAAAGATTTAATGATTGTAATATTATTTGCCAAATTTTTTCGATAAAGGATAGCAGTCCCTCCAAAGGGTCTACCAATTAATATATCAGATGATATAATTACTGCTGATATACCAGTACCATAAAAGTCAGGATGTACATTGTTTAATAATTCAAGCTCATTAGGTAATAACCAATGCTCTTGTAATAAAACAAAATCGTATGAAAGACACAATTCTTTAATTGAAAAAATACTGTTTTTAAAAGAACGACAGTTAAATGTACAAAAAGATATGCTGTTGCTATATATATATATATACATATATATATATATATATATATATATATATATATATATATATATATATATATATATATATATATATATATATATATATATATATATATATATATATATATATATATATATATATATATATATATATATATATATATATATATATATATATATATATACAGTATGCGACAAAAGTGTTTACATGTTTTTGAAAAATATTCTTTTTTAAAATAAATGATTGAAATACATGTTTATATATCAATATATATATACCAAAATAAAGGTAATTCATTGTAGTTTCATGTTTTGAGCCTGAATTTAAATGAATGAGAAGTGTTTATAGCAAACTATTTATTGAAACAAAATGTCAGATGTAAACAGTTTTGTCGCGATTTATGCTATTATTAATTTTAATGCGAAATTAATACTTTGTGGCTATATTTTTAATTTGTTTAAATAAAACAAATCTCAATTAGTAATAAACGGTTTATTTAAACTTAAAATTCGTAATGTAAGCAACAGAAAAATTATAATTGAAAGAATGAAGAAAGTGTCGAAAGAAATTGAAAATTTAGCTGTTCAGAAGCTTAAATCAGGATTGTCTCTTCGTGAGATAGGACGAGAACTTAATATATCTTATTGTTTAGTCTATAAAATTAAGAAGCGAAACGATATAGAGGAGAAATGCAACAAAAATGGACGCAAGAAAATTTTCGCTACTCGAGATCAGAGAACAATTTCTAGATTAATCATGACAAATAAAGCAAAATCAGCACACGATGTAAAGAAACAATTAAATAATGCTCAAGGTACAGTGGTAAGTACTCGAACAGTGCAGAGAGAACTCAAGAGAATTGGATTCAAGGCAAAAAAGAAGATCAAGAAACCACTACTAACACCGAAACATCGTAAACAACGATTGGAATTTGCAAAGAAGTATGAAAACTGGACTTTTGCTGAGTGGAGTAAGGTGATTTGGACAGACGAAAGCAAGATTAACTTGAATGGCTCTGATGGCATTCGATATGTATGGAATAAAGCTGGAGAATAAATTTCTGATCGTGACTTTATTCCAACAGTAAAATATGTTGGCGGAAAGTTGTTGTTTTGGGGATGTTTCTCTTCGTCTGGTGTTGGTAAAATCGTAAAAATTGATGGAATAAAATAGACGCGTAACATTATATTGACATTTTAAACAATGGCTATTTGCCTAGTTTACGAGGATGGCGAAAGCAAATTCGTTCGACACTTTTTATGCAAGACAATGATCCAAAGCACAAGGCAAAAATCACATTAGAGTTCCTAAATTCGAAGAAATTTAAGATTCTAGAGTGGCCTGCGCAAAGTCCCGATCTTAACCCGATCGAGAATCTTTGGTCTATTGTGAAGAATCGAGTTTATAATTATGAAACAAGAGCAGCCAGTCGACAAGAATTATGGGAACGAGTTGAGTATGTTTGGAGTTCGATAACTGTTGAAGAATGCAAGAAGTTGATTGGTAGCATGCCTGCGAGAATTGCAGCAGTCATTAGAAGTCGTGGAGGCTACACAAAGTATTAATTTCGCATTAAAAAATAATATTTTTTTAATGCATTATTTTCGCATTAAAAAATAATATTCGCATTATTTTTTAAAAAATAATGCGAATATTATTTTCGCATTAAAAAATAATATTTTTTGAAAAAAATTATTTTTTAATGCGAAAATAATATTCGCATTAAAAAATAATATTTTTCAAAAACATGTAAACACTTTTGTCGCATACTGTATATATATATATATATATATATATATATATATATATATATATATATATATATATATATATATATATATATATATATATATATATACATATATATATATATATATATATATATATATACACACACACATACACACATATATATAAATATATATACATATATATATATATATATATATATATATATATATATATATATATATATATATATATATATATATATATATATAAATATATATATAAATATATATATATATATATATATATATATATATATATATATATATATATATATATATATATATATATATATATATATATATATATATATATATATATATATTTGTCTGTGTGTGTCTGTGTATCTAAATACTTTTGTTGCTAAACGCTAATAAATTTTAAATCTTGTATGAAAAATATGTCATATAATATGTGTATTAGGGTGTTTCATATTTTATCAATTTTTGAAATTAAACTCGCGAATCGATTTATAAATTGACCATTTATATGAAAATAAGTTTGAACAAAAAAAAGTATGTTTGTACAATTTTTAGGGTCCCCGCCAGTTCGATTTTGGGCAAAAATGTTGGGTGTTTTAAACGCCTGGCGGGGACCTTAAAATATATCCTATAAAATTTTTTATTCTTTTAAATAATATATGTTGGATTGGATATTAATTACATAAAAGGAGCATGTTGAAAAAATTAAGATACGCCTCCGAGTTATTAATATTTACAAAAACCTATTTTATAACTCGGTGGCGTATTTTATAACTCGGAGGCGTATCTTAATTTTTTCAACATGCTCCTTTTATGTAATTAATATCCAATCCAACATATATTATTTAAAAGAATAAAAAATTTTATAGGATATATTTTAAGGTCCCCGCCAGGCGTTTAAAACACCCAACATTTTTGCCCAAAATCGAACTGGCGGGGACCCTAAAAATTGTACAAACATACTTTTTTTTGTTCAAACTTATTTTCATAAAAATGGTCAATTTATAAATCGATTCGCGAGTTTAATTTCAAAAATTGATAAAATATGAAACACCCTAATGTGTATGTACATTCAATATTGTGTTGAATTAAGTTTGTTGAAAGTACTGTTATTTATCTTTAAATTTGTTTTTGTTTAGTATTTCATAGCTGTACTATCCCACATTTATATGAAAAAAAACTGGCTTAAGGCAGTATATAAATTGTACTGAGTGCCAGTTTTCAAATTTTATGGTAACAATAAACATAAGAAGAAAGCATTAAATGTTCATTGGGTGCAAGTTACCGCTTTGTATAATAAAGTTTAAAAACTTAATCCGAAAACACATGGAAAATCCATAGCATACAAATATACAAAAACGTGCTTCTAGTCAAATTGTCTCTGGTTATATTTATAAAGTTGATCATTTATGGACAACAAGGACCAAAAGTGGACCACCTAATATACAATACAATTAAAGTCAGGATGGTTTGACTCTATTCATTCTTTTGACTGGTTTTTTGTCAAATTGTAGGAGTTAAAGTTCCTATTAGTCATAATCTAAGCAATATTTACAGTGAAAAAGTACTTGAATTTACTAATGAAAATATTATCTTATTGCGAAGAAAACAGTATCTTGTTATATAACTGGTAACTACCCATTTATTGCAACCTCTTGATGTTACATTATATGGACCTCTCTAATAGTATTAGAGGAAAATTCTTGATCAATCGAAAACCTCTTGTTCCAAAAAAAAAGCACAGACAATTACAAAAAATAAATTTCCTTTATTCTTTCTTTACTTATAAACATTACATTTTTTCAGATCAAAAGGTAATCAGCAACTTAGTAGCTTAGTGGTTTTGAAAGAAATATGGGATTTACCCATTAGATATAAGTATAATCTTCAATCATTTGCCAGATGGTAGTTGTAATTTTAGTAAGCCAAGCAGTAATTAGTTTTCTTAACTATTGTTTTATGGGCTAGCACATAATTTAAACACTTCTCATTCATTTAAATTCAGGCTCAAAACATGAAACTACAATGAATTACCTTTATTTTGGTATATATATATTGATATATAAACATGTAATTCGCTAGTCCGCTTAAAACTTCCACATTAAAATGAAATAAAATACTAAATGGGTGTTTGTTATAAAATAATATTATTTTATTTTAGCAAAAATAAATTAATGTGAAGCTAGACTGTTGTTTTTATTAAATATTAAAAGAAAACAGTGCGTTTTTGAATAGGTTTTGCTTTTACAAAAAAACGCGTTCAAAGTTACCCCATTTGTGGGGTAACTTTGAATGACTATTTAAATTGATATTATACAAAATCCTTTTATTTAAATATTATTTTGAATTTGATTTATGTAAGAGTCAATCTTAGCCCCTATATTCATTTTGTTAAATTTCAAATATTGTCAATAGTGAAGAAAGAGCAAGTAAAAATATCTCAATAACGTTCAAAGTAACCCCGGTTTACGGTAATAAAATTAATAAACCCTTAAACAAATATTTTGGATCACTGTTTTCTCTGGTTTATGCATTATCAAAAATCTTCCTAGAATACCGTCTACCGCTTGTTTATCATGCACCTGTTTGTGCAACATCATCTTCTATATTCGTACCCTGATTGTCTGATTTCGTAACCTGATTTGCAACCGCAAAAAACTAGGGTAAAATAGGTAGCATTTTGAATGTACATTCATAAATCAAAATTGGAATTACATAGAACAACTTTACATATAGAGGATTTTCTGAATGGAAGTTTCCGAAATTTCCTGTACCACCCATGTTTACATTTGACATTAAAAAATTAGTAACGTCGTGACATAACATATGCAGTGGTTTTTACCAGCTCTGTTCCACCAATTTTCTTTAGCAAATGTAATTAAATTAAGTTAAAATGCATCTAAAATAAAATAAAAAAAATATTTAGTTATTATTCCTCTTGATTATTGCAAAGATGAATACCTACTGCTACACAATCATACTAGCGTTTACGTTTAGCATTAAATTCGCTAGTATGATTGTGTAACAATCATACTAGCGAATTTAAACTGTTATATATAACAGTTTAAATTCGCTAATATAGTAATATAAATATAGTAATATAATATAGTAATATAGTATATTCGCTAATATAGTAATATAAATACGAAAAAAGTTCTTGCAGCAGGACTTTCATAACGAGAGACCAGCGTCTCATATTTTTAACTGTGTCAATGTTGCCATCAATAATTTCTAAATCATCAAATTCCATTAAGTTGTTAACATTTAGGAAGGTAGATCAGTAACTTCCATGAATTAAAATGGCGCACCCGACACTCGTTTATTATTTATTTATCAGTCGTTTTGCTTTCAGTTGTTGTAAGGAAGGGAATCTTGAAAACGCATTTAAGCCAATTTAATTATTTAGCCAATAAAAAATAATTTTTGTTAAGTTTTTTTTTCGTTTTAGTTATGCCTATTTAAACCGCGTGAGCGTTATGTGAGTCTTCTGACCAATGGCTATATTACTATATTATTATTTTTTTTTTTTATTTACATTTTTGCCGATAAAAAAAAATTTACAGTCGTAATTTATAAAAAAATAGTTACATGACCGGGGCTAGAAGAAGACAAATTTAGTCTTATCATTATTATAATATAATAAACGTTTATTAAACGTCGATCAAACATTTATTACTTATATTAATCAATATTGTAAACATTTAATCGACGTTTAATAAACGTATATATTAAAAGATTTAAAGCGTAGATTTTAAATTTATAAATATTTACGTTTATTTAAGGTCGATTAAAGGTCAACAATATTGACTAATGTAAGTCGATATTCTAAACGTTAGAGAGACGTCTAGTAAACGTATATATAAGTTTGAAATATGCATTTCAAATCAAGTGTCGATTTTTAGTCATTAACAGGTCGCTAAACGTTTTATCCATTTTTCAACCAATTTCGATTAAATATTGACCAATTCTGAACCAATCTGTGTTTACTGATTGAGTATGACTTAACAGAGTAGCGAATCCTTGGAACAATCTTCAAAATAATGTTGTTCTACAAACTTTTTTTTTTCAAACATCTTCGCTTCCAACAAGGCTGCAAACAGCCACTAATTAGAGTTGGAAGTTACTGGAAGAGAAAAGATGAAGATTGTAGAACAAGATAACGATTGACAGATGATTAAAAGGATTGCAAATTATATAAATCAGGAAAGCAAGAAGGAAGCGAATTCCAAAGAGCTGATGTTCGAGGAAAAAAACTAGGCAAATAGGCGTTTTTGGAGCACTTAGGAACAGTCACAGAAAAAGGATGACACTTAATTGAATGACGAGTAACACGAGAATGAATTTTAATAGATGGTACAAAGGACACTAGCTCTTTAGAGCAGTGCCCATTATAGCATTTGTAGAAAAGAGAAAGAGAAGCAGCATTACGACAATGTGATAATGGTTGGAGGTTGGCTGCAAGAGCAGGTCCAACTATGTTTACAATGCGTTTTTGCACCTTGTCTAAAAGAGAAAGGGTATCATCAGAAAAACCGCCCCTGATATGGCAACAGTATTCCATACAAAGCCAGATTTGAGATTTATAGAGATAGAGAATAGAATCCGATGTAAGAAAGTGACGAGCTCGATAAAGAGATCCCAGTTAACCATTTTAACTGGGTCCCAGGTGGGAACCAACTGGGGAAAATGCTGGGATCCATCTGGGTATCCCACATGGGTCCCATTCTGATTCTGTCAGTGGGATCCAACTGGGTCCCATCTGGGATTAGTCTGGGTTTTTGGCGGGAAATCCCATATTGAACCCAGATATTTTTTCAATTACCTCGGGTTTTCTCAATTTTTTATAGTTTGTTTTACGCAGATTTTTTTATCTGGAAATGTGACAATATTTTGATAAAAAAGCGTTGCATTTTATATATTAAATTTGCCGTCAGGGCAATAAAATGTGTTAGGCAAAATGAATATTTGGTCTGACATAATTTTTACGAATCAATCGAAAAAACGGATTTGAATTTCATAATATTTTTAAGCAACAAAAAATTATTATAATACAATGATTAGATGCCAAACTGTTCTATGATAGTAATATTCTGCCACAGTAGTTCTCTCATATCGCCACCATAATCGCATGACAAAATTCTGCTTAAAAGTTTATCGTTTCGTTTCTTTAGTGCTTTCATCCACTTTTACACTAATTTTAAAAATTAAAGATAAACATTTAAATAATATAATATTTATAGCATATATATTTACAAAGTTTAGATAAAAATATTTATTGATAATATTATTTAGAGTGTACAATGCAGCGTGCCATACCATGCCATATCTTGCAAATAACTAACAAACACTAGGCAAACAAAAACACACGTACAAATCACAAGCTCAATACAGTATATAAATCGATATACGAGATATAACTAAGATACTTATAGTCAGATTGAAGTAGAGACCCAGGGCAGGACAATTAACTATTCTCTTAATTTGTTGTTACAAAAATAACATAAATAAAAAACAAAATAAACATATATAATAAAATACAATAATATATATAATAAAATACAAAAATAAATATTGGAGAACTGAAGCCTCTATGACACCATGAATAACGGTGTTTCAACTTCTTCAGTTGCCATCATCTTGTTTTAAAGTTTGTTCAGTTTTTCTTTTAACCAGGCATCCTGCAGGGAATCTAAAACCAAGTTATTTTACGGTTAATGTTTGATGTTATTAATTAGGTATGACATAAATAGACTTGTAAACATCAATAATACAACATGACTACTATGTTACCATTTAAAATTTAAAAACTTGACTCGAATTAACATAACATCAAACCCTTAAATCAGTTGGTGAGGGTTTAATATCTTTTACATAACTTAATAAATGCAAAAGTAACCAATATCAATAACATTTTGATTATATCTAATTAAACAATAATCGTTTTAGGCAACATTATTACTTGAAAATAATTATTTGTTATAATTTAAACATATTGAAAAAAATTAAAAAAACAATTGTAGTTTGACCACAATAAATTTTGTATTAAAATCATTTTCACAATTAAAACTTACAATTATAAACAAGTGTTGAGTATTATATATTAATATATGTAATAGCTATATTCATGATTATTCAAACATAACGTAGTTAAATTATCGTGAACAAAAATTTGATGTTTAATTCCATGTTGTCTTTGAGTTACATTATGTGATTATATATTAAATTTATTTTACAGCAAATTCTAAAAAATATACAACACCCTAATAAATTGGTTTAAAAAATCCTTATACAAAGATAACTTTTTTACTACATTGTGACAATGGCAGCATGTATTGATGACAATACATGCTGCCATTAAACTATTAAAAATTGACTACTGAAATAATATTGCATGAATAACATACACACTTTACCATGTATATATATATATATATATATATATATATATATATATATATATATATATATATATATATATATATATATATATATATATATATATATATATATATATATATATATATATATATATATATATTATTACTAGTAAATATTATTCTACTAATCAACAGATAAATGAAAATAAAAATAAAAACAAGCTACCATTGAGTTACCAAATGAAGTATATGTGAAAAATCCTTCAAATATTCCAAATCATGTCAAACTACTGTATATGTAGTTTTTAAAAAGTTTTTTATCATATATATTCATAAACTTTTAATGAAAATAATGTAAAACAAATTATTCTTGATCTAAAAATATGTGCTATAATAATACCATTCACATTTCCTAGCAATTCACAGTCCATCTTCTAATCACAGAACTTATCTATTCACAGAAACCCAGGTCAATAATAGGAAAAACCTGTATATCTTACAAATTCTATATATTTTTAATATAAAGAAATAATTTTATTTATTTTATCAAACTCTGTAAACTAATAGTTTAAGATATTAAAGCTCGGGAAAAATAAATCTTTCCTGAACTTTCTGAAACAAAAATTTCAAAATAATGTTGTCAGATTAAGTGTAAACTTACTAGATTTAGAAAAACTATTTCATGGGAGATTTTACATAACTTTCATGTGTAAAAAACTAACATTTCTTAATCATAAATCAACACAAACCAACTCTCAAAACAAAACATAGATAATATTTAACCTCTTAAAAAAATTTAATAAAGTTTCATACAATAATAACATTTAAAAAAATGTATTTATATATAACCAAAAAAATTTGATATCTTTTTTATAACTTTGTAAATAAATATATTATATATGACTATATCATATAATAACACATTGAAAATTGACTTACTATAGCAAGTGCAAATACAAAAACATTCATGATTATTCAAACATAAAGTTTTTGCAATATTTAATATCAAAACTACATTTTCAATTTTATATTGCACTAAAGAAGCATTTTATGATTGTATATTTAATTTATTTCACAATATATTCTATAAAACATTATAAAACATCCATTAAAACCTAAAAACTCAACATTTAGACCAAATTGTTTCTTATCAAATGTCTAAATATTTCTATCAAAATAGAAAATAATTTATATCTTCTGGAAGCTGACATAAACTATATATATATATATATATATATATATATATATATATATATATATATATATATATATATATATATATATATATATATATATATATATATATATATATATATATATATATATATATATATATATATATATATATATATATAAATATATATATATATATATATATATATACATATATATATATAATATATATATATATATATGTATATATATGTATAAATATGTATATATATATATGTATATATGTATATATGTATATATATATATATGTATATATGTATATATATATGTATATATATATGTATATAAATATGTATATATATATGTATATAAATATGTATATATATATATATATATGTATATATGTATATAAATATGTATATATATATATATATATATATATATATATATATATATATATATATATATATATATATATATATATATATACATATGTATTTGTTAATATCAACATTAACATCGCTAATGCAAAAGATTACTGTTCAATAAACTCTTCACTGCTATCAGAGTCAACTTCGCTTGTGTCGCTTTTAACAGCTTTTAAAACATTTATTCTAAATATTTTATAAATTATTTAAAGAAATTAATAAATTATATGAGTATTTTGAGATTTTGAGTAGACACTGCTGCATATATAAACACACAGCCATATATACATATAAGTATAAATAATTGTATATATAAATATATCATATATATAAAACATATGGTATGTATATATAAAGATATGGTAGTATGGTATTGCAGGTTTGTAAGTCTCAAAAGACAGGAATTACCAAAAAGAAGTAGTCTGTTAGGTTAGCAGGTTGACAAGACAACTATTAGTTACAAAAGAACTAACTTTTATTAGGACTACTACTATGTTCTCTCTTTGTAAGATCAAGGAGGCAGGATGGAAACTTTCTGCTTACTTCCTTATTTACTATTTCTAACTGCTATGTTCCTCAAGAATATTTAGTACAGTTTTTGTAGACTACACTAACAAAATTTTATGGAACTCACCTTGGTTTTTTGTTATTTTCAACTTCAAGGTTCGAAGTGTCTTCAGCCAATATTGCTTTCTGACAAGCCTCGGGAAGTGAATCTAAAACAACATTATTTTTTAATATTAATGTTTGTCTTGACTTGGAATGACTTTTATAGACTTGTTTCATCAGTTTTAATGAGAAATGACATGATTAAAATTTAAATACTAATAACTTAAAAAAATATTTATATCACAATACAACTTTATTTTTTAACCATATGTATATAGCATGCAAAATAAAATTTATAAAATTATAAAAAAAAAAAAACAGTGACCAGCAGTAGCCAAAATTCATGCAGTGTAAGTAGGCCAATTTAACTCTGCCTCTAAACACCGACTTTTTGCCTTAGAAAAACTTTCTGGATTTTTTAGAGGCCAGTAAGACTTGACTAAATGTGCCTGGTACCCGGTTCAGACCTGGGGACCCGGTAATTCTGCAGTACCCGGCACCGGGTATCATGAAAGAAAATTCTAATAACAATTACCTTAAATACTGTAACTATATGTTTAAGTGGTACTTTAAATTGTGTTGAAATATTATTAACAGGATTTCTTTAAGTTTTAACTTTAACCAATAAACTTTTTGATATAAGTCTAAGAGTGTTATGGAGTCAATAGCCATTTTTTTGTGTGATTTAATTTTAAAGCTCTTGATGATTTTCGCATTAACGAGGTAAGACGGCAAGTGATTCCAAACATTAACAACCTATTAATTATTATTTAATATTAAGAAACTTGATATATTAGGCAAACTTAATTAGCGCAAATTAATCAAAATTATTTTGTGAAAATAATGTAACCCTAGAGAATTTTCAAAATTTTATACCACTTTTTTAAATATGGACTCGTTGCCGGGTACCCGGACTCAAACCCAGTTATTTTCTTCTGGATACCCGGAATGTAATGAAAAAAAAGGTACAGTAGAATGCAATAAATAAGAATATATAAAAAAAGCAAGTAAAGAAATATCATAAAATTTTATTAAAGTTAGTATAGATGCATCTGAGGAATAATTACAAATCCATTTTAAATGGTAACTTTACATATTTACAATCTAAATCTGCAATCAAGAATACTTTATTAAAACAGGATACATTCTCTGCAAAAAAAATTGAAAACAAGTCAGAGTTCATTGGATTTGTAAAAAATGGTTGTAAAAGTTCATGATTTTGAAAAACAATATAGGCTTCATTGCATTCGCTAATTGGAACTTGTAAAAAATTTCTTATAACACCAACTTTTATGTTTACTTTAAAACAATCATTAATCAATGCAAAAAACTTAGCACTATTAAACTGTTTATATTGCAAACAGTGACAATATGGTATGGGAACTGACCTTGATTAGTGGGATTGAAATGCCCTTCAAAAATACTTCTCACAATTTGAAAGCACAAAAACTGAGGTTGTCGCACAAGCTTTTTTAATCTTCTTCTTTTAACATAATCAAGATAATTTTCACAAAGTGATGGACTCAAAAGAGTACGACTGACATAATTCAGTAGCTTTCCAGCATTTAAATTCCCATATTGAGTGAGGCTTGCGTGAAAATTCTTTTAGTAAATGATGTTTAAATAAAACTAGTTTTTCAGAAAAGGTTGTCAATGATGTTTTTGATAAACTTTGATTTTTTTTTACTCCCATGCACCCATTGATTAATCATTCTTATAACTACTCCTAAGCATACTAAATTCATATAATCAAGTGGAAAAGATGAAACCATTCCAAATGATAAATCTAAAAATCAATCTAAATATCAATTTATCAATGTGATGCTTTTTATCTGCTTGCATATGAAAACTTTTGTGAGTTCTAAGTGGAGCTGATAAATTAGAAAGAATAATTTTTCCAAACCATTGACCTTTTTGTAAACATCACTCACAGCTATGATATGCAGTATGAGATTTCATACCTTTAAAAACGCTCTTGCAGGGGCATCGCATATTACTGCATCTAGTTTTACGATAAACTTATGACCTTTATGATCCTCAAATGGTGACTTTTCTAGATATTTCCATTCTGCAACAAAGTCTTTCAAATAGTCAGTTATTGGATTAGGTTTACCGTTACTGCAAATATTTTCAAAGAAAAAGTGATAAATATTTTATTAGTACAAACAAATAAAGTTAAACGGAAAAACACCTAATAATTTTTGTTATTACTTACTATTATTTACAAATAATTTACAATATAATTTAAACATTTTTTCATATAAAACCTTATATTATAACTTATAATATCAGTTACAGTATTTATAATAAAAGTAATATATTATAAATTATATAACTTAAAGAAAAACGTAAAACATTTATGTATTTTTAAATAACATGTAAAGTTTAGATATGACAGTGTTACTTAGTAAAACCTTACCATATTTTGTAAAGTGACATTGAGATTTGCTTGAAAAAGATAATTAAAAAGGAAACACACTAACATTAGTTTATTTTGTTTTCGTAACTTAGTGACTAAACCATAACTGTAAGTCAACCATAAAAACTAATTTGAAAAATTTTCAACATTTGTCTATCACATAAAAAAACATTTTACAAGTCTGTAAAAAAGTAAACGTTGACATACTCTTGAACTTATTCATAGCTATAAAATTTACAGCATTTAAGAAGTTTAAGAGTATGCCACGTTTTTAATAAATAAATTTTAATATAAATTTAAAACTGATATGTTACATATCAGTTTTAAATTTATTTACATTATGTAAATATTTTTTTTACAAAAATACAATAAAAAAACCAAATGAAGTTCCTGTGTATATTTACTCCAAATTCTTACTGCATATGACATTTTAAAAGAATCTTGTAATTTTATTTCAACAAAACTTTTTAATAAAAACAATGCCAAAAAAACAGCTTTGATTAGAAAATACACGTGTCCATCAATTCAAACCAGCCGCAAACCATTTACGGAAGCCCATGCCGATCCCAGTAAAAACCCAGATTTTATTTGCGGCATTATTTTCACACCATATGGGACCCATCTGGCGCCCAGAACAAATCCCAGCCCGAACCCAATCCCAGTCAATCCCAGCTGGGACCCAGTTGGGCTGGTTAACTGGGATGCAACCTTAGCAGATGCTAATTTTGCAACTGATTTATTATATGGTTTCCAAGAAAAATTGGAAGTAAGAGTTAATCCTAGAAGATGAAGAGTAGATGACTCATCGAGTACATCACCGTTCATAAATATAGGAAGATGTAAACTATTGCAATAACGACTGGCTGAAAAAAATTGAGTTTTATCTGAATTAAAGTTCACTAGCCACTGTGAGCCCCATGCTGTAGCAGAATTGAGATCCTTTTCAAGCTCAAATGCCCCCTCCAAGCAATCAGAGGGCGTTGGTTTCTTATCACGACAAGAATAAATGGTAGTATCATCAGCAAACAATGCCACCATAGATGTGAGAATATCTGGAAGATCGTTAATGTAAATTAAAAAGAGTAATGTAAATTAAGAAGAGACCCCGTCGTTTCTTTGCATGGACCTGATGGATTAATAAAATCAGGACGTTTTTTATTAGGACGGTAGTTTTGACAACTAATAGGATTATATGTTTGCGTATAGGTACCAATACTGGGACTCTGCTGTTTATGAATTTGTAAAAAGGATAGATAGTTTACTTCAAATAGTTAAATTACCATATTTCGTATTTTTTATTGCTATATATTTCATAAATCTTTTGCTTCTGATATTGATATTTTACAATAGTGTTATAAAATACATGCATTCTGTTGTCAATGATATGATATCTCAGAGCGGTTTTAGAGTAAATTCTGAATTCCATGTTCCTGGATGGAATAGTTATGTTGCACACAAGCTATAGATTGCCAGAGATGCCTTCACGCAATAATGATTGATAGAAAACCTAAACATAGAATTATCTTTAAAAAAATGAAAAAACTCATACAGAATTTTAACTTGTTCTTTGGTTCTGTAAAAATTACACTAAGAAAATTAAAGCTGATAGGGTTTTTGTTTGTTTTTTCAACATCTTTACTTCCAACAAAGCTGCAAGCAACCACCATTAGAGTTGGAAATTACTGGAAGAGAAAAGATAAAGTTTATAGAGCAAGATAACGATTGACAGAAGACATAAAATATTGCAAATTATTTGAATTAGTAAAACTAGATAAAGGAAGCGAATTCTAAATAACTGATGTTTGAGGAAAAAAACTGAACGAATAAGAATTTTTAGAGCACTTAAGAACAGTCAAAATAAAAGGATGAGACTTAGTTGAATGACAAACAACATGAGAATGAATTTTAGTAGAGATATAAGAGATGCTAGCTCTTTAGAGCAGTGTCCAATATAGTATTTTTATTGGAGGTTGGCTGCAAGAGGAGGTCTAACTATGTTTACTGTGCGTTTCTGCACCCTGTATAAAAGAGGAAAGACATCGTTGGAAGATTTGCCTCTCATTTGGCAACAGTATTCCATACAAGAACGGATTTGAGATTTATAGAGATAAAGAATAGAATCCGAAGTAGAAAAGTGGCGAGCACGATAAAGAGATGCAATCTTAGAAGATTTACAATTTTGCAATTGATTTGATATACGGTTTTCGAGAAAGATTGGAAGTATAAGTTTGTCCTAGAAGATGAAGGGTAGTTGATTCATTAAGTACATTACCGTTCATATACATAGGAAGATCTAGATAGTTGCGAAAACGACTAAAAAATAAAAAAAAAACTGAAAAAAAAAGAGTTTTATCTAAGTTAAAGTTCAACAGCCACTGTGAGCCCCATTCTGTAGCAGAAGTGAGATCCTTTTCAAGCTCAGATGCCCCCTCCGAGAAATTAGAGAGTGTTGGCTTCTTATCAAGACAAGAATAAATAACTGTATCATCAGCGAACAATGTCACCTTAGATGTGAGAATATTTGGAAGACCATTAATGTATATTAAAAAGAGTATAGAGCCCAGGATATAACCTTGAGGAACCCCTGATAGGATATGAAGAAGAGTGCTGTTTATCGAGGACAACTTTAATACTACGATTATAAGGATTTAATGATCTTAAAGGTGTTACCTGATATGTTTGGTGTATAGTAAGTGACCGGGGCCCCAACCCCGGCTAAAAATGAAATTTTTTTCAAATCCGGCCTCGGCTAAACTGTAAGATTTAGCAGGAGTTGATAGCCGGAGCTAGAAAAAAATTTATAATACTTTATATAATCTAGTTTACAAAAATTTGGTTACTATATACGTGATATGGTTACTATATATGTCGTAATATATACATTATATAAATGACTTCGGTACAAACCATAAAACTAAGCTTTGGGGTAGCACTAATTAAATAAAATTTAGGTATAATATTGCTATCCGATCAAAATATTTACTCTCAAATTACAAAAGCTCCATATAAAGGTAATCATTTGCTTGAAAATCTTAAAAAGGCATTTATATATAGAAAAGCTTCTATACTTTAGAAAAATTTATAAAAGTTACTTGAACATTAAGAGTATGCTATGGTCATATTTACTTCTAAATAAAATATCAAAAAGTAAAAAAAAAAACATACAACAAAAATCTTTGACACAATCTTTGGAACAATAATTACTTTAATTGCTGTTCCAAAGATTCATAAACTAAAAATTTTAAAAACTAGAGAACTCCAACGATAAAATAATCTGGTAAAAAGATCTTCACACTTTGAGCTAAAGCACTGTGCTCAGCGGTATCATTTTTTTAACAATAAAGAATTGTGCTCAGTTTTATCATAGTTATGATTCTCAACGGAATCATTACTTTAACTGTAGAGTTCCACTACCAGATTATATCGTTATACATCAAATTAAAAATTGTCATAAAAATAGCATAAGCAAATACAATAAACATAATATAACTTTTAAAAGTCTAGAAAACCGAGAAAGAAAAACGTCAGATAATCCAACAAAAAGCAAAAGTCGTAGCCCCTTCTTTCGGAGTTTAACGTTGTTCCTTTTAACAAATGTATTATTCCGCAATGACAAAACTTTTTTTAGAGTTGCTTAAATTAATATCATTTAGTTATACCATCTTATATTCCTAATTTATAGATTAAACAAATAAAGAATGTGATGTTTTGAATAGTTTCACGAAGTTAAAACTTACCGGTAAATTTTGAAAAGTTATTGGCCTAAAATTTTTTATAATATCAGAATTTAGTAATAGTAATAGTAATATATTTAAATAAGTCCTCGTAGATAAAATGACAAATAATTAAAAAACAAACAAACAAAACCAACAAATTATACAAAAATTTATGGTTTGTGAAATATAAACTTTAAGTAAAAAAAAAGCAATAGTTATTCATAGCAAGTAAGTTGATAATAAAATTGGGAAAAAGGGAAAAGAGATTGCTTTCATTTAATTAAAGTTTACATCTATGACAAATAGTATCTAAGAAAGCCAATAATACTGGTAAATTTACTGATAAATTTTTAGGTAAAACTTATTTTAAAAACTTTAACAAAGTTTACCAGTAAATTTACATCACTAGCTTTTAGGTTCAAAACACTATTTGATTACCTTTCAAATGATGGCAACTAAATTATGATATTGATAAAATCGAGAAAATACAAAGAAGAGCTACCCGTTACCTTCGTACCCGTTACCTTTGTACCTTCATATGTCATACAAAGATCGTCTGAGCAGTTTTTTTTCATGATTCAAATATGACACTTTCAGATATAGTGCAAATTGTAAAGTAAAGGATATTTATGCTAATGCTAAATGAGAATAGGTTTGAGAAAATTTGCGGCGATTAAAAACTGGAAACGAAAATATCCCAAAAAAGTTTGCTTCTCTTCCCCAAACATGCGCGCAATGAGTTATTAAAAAATTTTTTTTACTTAAGTATAACAGTAGTAGTATATAAAAATTTACTCAGACATATAGTTTGAAGTATAAGTTTGCACATTATATTTTTTCCTTTTCTTTTTCTTTTTTCTTTTAGTTATAATCTTGATACATACGCAAATTATTTGAAATTTCCGCATCACCCTGAGCCTTAAAGCTGTTAACGGATGAAGCGCATACAATTTCTGACGGCAATGCATTCCAATGTTCCACTATTCAATTTGTAAAATATTGGTGCCTTTGCAGGAAGTTATGTTCAGTATACTCAGACGATCTTTGTACGACATATGAAGGTACACAGGTATTAAACGAGTAGCTCTTCTGTGTACTTTCTCGATTTTATCAATATCTATTCTTGAGGATGGATTGCTAGCTGCTACCGCAAATTCCAGATTAAGTCGTACAAAGGCTGTGTATAGAAATTTAAGTATTTTTGGAGTCATGTGACTGAAAGTACAATACTAAATTCTTAATGCACGGTTGGCTTTATTGGTTGCATAAGGTGAATTGTTATGCAATTTCAAGTTTGACATAATCATGATGCCCAAATCATGTTCGACTAGTCGATGCTAGTTCAATACTATTATTGTTATTAGCTAGAATTAAGTAAACATAAAAATTGTTAGTTTTACCTACGTGCGTTATTTTACATTTATCGATATTGAGTTTCATTTCCCAAGTTTTACACCATTCGACTATGTTGTTGATATCAATTTGAAGTTTTTGTGAAGCTAATGCGTGGTCTAAACAGGCCAGCAGTTTTGCGTCATCAGCATACATTTTACACGGATAATTAACGATATCTAAGACGGATCCTTGAGGTACACCACTAAATACCTCTAGCCACATGGATACATAATCGCCCATCACAATTCGTTGAAACCGCTGGTGTAAAAACAATTTTATCCAAATCAGGACACTTCTAGTAAAACCATATGCCTCGAGTTTGCGAACTAGTGTCTTGTGGGGAACCATATTGCTTTACTGAAATCTATAAATGCTACGTCCATAGATACCTTATCAAATAATGCTTTTGACATGATGTCAATTGACTCCAACAAATTAGTCACACACGTTTTTTTATTGAAGAAACCATGTTGATTTTTATAATAAGGCTTTATTTAACTTTGTGATTGACCATAGTATCACGTAATATTTTCTCCATTACTTTGCATACTATTGATGTTAAGGATATAGACCGGTAATTGCTTGGGTCGAGTCAATTTTTTTCAACAGTAGTGTTACATTAGCTTTTTTCCATATTTCAGGACAACACCCACTATCTAGCAACTTTTGAAAAATTGTACCTAAAGGTATTGAGAAGCTATCAGAACAGTTCTTCAGTACATATGCGCTTACACTACCCACACTAACGATTTTATCAACTGATAAATCCCTTAGCCTTTTTTTAACTAGATTTTGAACTCGTATAATACGCAAGTAATTAATTTAACTTCTTCTGAAGTTAAAACTAACTACTTCTGCATAGCAAAGCCTAAAATCCGTCGCACCGACAAAAATACCTCTCAGATCTTTTATCCGGACACACCTTTTTCCATTGCCCTAGCACCACACAGCTCCGATCTGCCTGCTTTGACTCCTCCTAGGTGGCGTTCGCCATCTTTAGGAGACACCAGCAAGTCAGATAGCGAGGCAGATACAGAAGAATTGGACTACGATTTCCCTGATAAAGTTGGGGACAGAAAGCCTTACTTCTCTAACCAGAAAGACATGAACGATAATTAGGGATTTTGGGGTTACAAAATTGAATGCTGCACTTCTAATATCCAGGCTCAAACAATGAAATGATTGATGATACATCAATCAAATTCATTGTTTGAGTCAAAGTCAAGCGATCTTGCATACGAATTAGAAGTCACGGATTAGAGGAAGCAGCAACAAAGATTCTCCAAATTCTTCAGTCAGCGTGATAGGCTGTGCTTCTGCAACAATGTTCTCGGTGTATGAGTATCGCATGTAATTTTATTGAATAGTGCCTGTTTAAAAACAGTTCATCCCCGAGCCTCAAAGCCGTGTTGCTTCACAATGTCAAAATATTGCTGAGTGCATTAAATTATGAAAACTACGGATGAGAAATCATTGGTGACTTCAAAATGGTATTATTCCTCATGTGTCTTCAGTTTTACGAAATTTCCTTGTTTCCTCTGTCTCTGTGATAGCCGTGACAGACGCATTATGGCACAAAGGACTGGCTTCAACAGACCAAGTTTTCTGTTAGAAAGAGCAATGTGAAGTGGGAGCCGCTGAAAGAATCTCATAAAGTCCATATGTCACCGCTTAACATCAAGTTAGGCCTCATTAAGGAATTTGTCACAGCTCTTAACAAGGAGTCAACAGTATTTTAATATCTCCAAGATCTTATTCCAAAGCTGTCTGAGGATAAGGTCAGGTCTGGTACATTCGTCGGACCACAGATCAAGAAGATTATAGAATGTAAGGATTTCGCAAAGCTGTTGAACAGGACGGAGAGAGCGGCTTGCAGCACTTTCGTTGCAGCTGTTCAGGGCTTCCTAGGTAATTACAAAGCTGAAAACTACGTGGAATTAGTGCAGACTTTCATAAAGAATTTAGCCAAAAGGAGATGCAGAATGTCTCTGATATTCTATATCTTTTATTCACATCTCGACAAATTCAATGAGAACACGGGTGTTTACACCGAGGAGCAAGGCGAGCGCTTTCATTAAGATATGTTGGACTTTAAACATCGTTACCAAGGATAGTATAACAAAAACATGGTGGGGGACAACATTTGGAGGCTACCTTGGGAGAGTACAACACAGTACAATCATAAATCTACACAGTGCAACTATAAATATAAAAAATCTTCACATTTTTGAACCATGTTGAGCTGTTTCTGACTGTGTTTGCCTATTCCTTGTACAATATTTGTTTTTACCTGATCATAGTAACGAAAATGAGAAATAAGTTTCTATTTTCACACAAAAAAAACGAGCTTTCTTTATGCTGTTGTCGTGTAAGCAAAATTTGTGCTTAATGAAGTCATTTTTTCACATATTTTAGACATAAGCAATTGAAATATAACACTTCGAGGCCAAGAACAAAAATTGTGTCACATAGTGTTATACACAAGCTTAACGCCAGATGACTAATAAATTAAGAAACATTTTTATTGGTGAAATGAAGTAGTTGACTTTTTTGTTTATGAATTTAATAAAGAATTAATCGGAAAACGATGTGATGGAAGCTCAATATTTAAGAATTTTATAAAAGCCTGCTTCTCTTGACCTCAAACCTTTACCAACTTTTACCTTTAGCAGATGATTAATATATAGCTAATGATAATATATGAAATATAATGAATGTACCCTTATGTAGCTTTGTGTATACATATTTGTTGGTACGCGTAACTAGAGATATTTAGTATTAAAAGTTGTTGTATTAGTTTAGTTTTTAAAATATTATAAATACGTTTTACAAATTTATTTACCGACCCTGAAACGGCCTCTACGACCTACACTCACTGCACTCCTAATGGTTGGTTTCCAATAGTTGGAGAAATGTCGTACAACAGTAGAACAACAATAATGTTTTACAATGGAAACATTTTCTTGCGTAAGTTGCATAACTTAGCATTGGTTGTACAACAAAATAATGTTGTAAAACAAAGGTTGTGGAAATAGAATAAAACCAATTTCGGCAACTATTGTTGCACTACAAAAACCCACAACTGTTGCACAACATTTCTACTACTACTGGAAACCAAGCTGAAACCGGTAATTCAGAAGATTTCGCATTGCTCCGCGTAATTAGCGCGTTTAAAACGATGAAACTTGTACTAAAAATGGAAGTCCTAATTTCCAATAATATTGTAAAATTATAAATAAATGATCATTAAATGAACATCTATTTATATTTTCACGATATTGTTTAAAAATCGGAGTTCTTGAAAACGGCTCTAACGCAACATTAATACTTAAAGAAGTTCTTGCTTATTAATGAGAAATCATAACCAAAATAAATTATTATCAACACCTGCGTATTTTAGTTCATGAAATAGTAAGAGTTATATATGAATGGTTAGTAAAGAAAGTGTATAACATCTATTTACGTATGAAAGTTCGAAAGTTTTAGAAAACTGTTCAGTGATCAATAATTTCAAGTAAAGAAAATTTTTAATAGTATATTTTGTAACGAATGTTTAGAACAATTTTTTTTTTTAATATTTTATACTCGTTGAAAAGATAACGAATGTCTTATCGAACTATATTAAAAAATCAAAATTTTTATTCAATAAAAAAAGTGTATTGATCATTGTTTATTATCCTAAATTAGGTATTAATACTCTGCTAACATTTTAAAAATGTTATCTAATAAATGTGGGTAATGTAATGCTATGTTCTAGTTGTAGATTTCTCTTATTTTTATTATTTCGATTGTATATGATCATCTGTGTGCGTTATTTGCTTCAAAAAGTTAATTTTTTATTGAGTTTTATTGTTATTTTTCTTTACCTTAAAAAATGGTGGACGTTGCTAAACATAGTTTAGCAACAAACTGCTATGTTAGTAACATAGTTAAACTATTTATATAGTTTATAGATAATAGTTTTATATATAATAATAATGAGCAACAAAATGTTCAAAATATAGTCTTATTAAAAGTTGAAAAATTAATAAACATTTGTGCTCGATACCACTTAATGTGATTTAAAAATCTTTAAATGCTTTAGTATACTGAATATAAGGTGAAAATAATAATTTTTTTTAATGTTAACCAATTACATTTATTAAAAATCTAAAAGGAAATTTTAATAACAGTTCATTTTAAATGTTAGATAAGTTTTATGATAAAAAAAAAGTTTAAGTATTTATTTTAGCATTTGTTTATGATGTGACTGGTATTGTTACTATTGACTGTGGTTCTAATCACCCTATGACACCATGAAATTCATATGTAAAAAACTTTATATTTTTGTACAGCGAAAGACAACTGTTTCACATAACTGCCGGTACTGTATACAGTATCATCATTCCTTTTTTATAGCTTATTATTCTTACTTGTGAGGACACCTGTAATTACAATAAATTAAAAACAGATTAAATTCAGGAAATATTATCAATAAAGTTAATGTACAAATTATTTTAACATTAAGTAATTATATTTAATACTAACTAACAACAACATAAGTTTGTGATAACTCAAATGTTAACCTGAGTAAATAAATTGTCCAGTAAATATCCAGTGTTCAAAGTGAAGTGGGATTAGGCCACTTTTGAATAAAATATAAACTGTCCTACTATCTTTTTATGTCAATTGATTTAACAATAGTTAAATAAGATAGTATTTTGAAATTACTGAAAACCATTGCATTACTTTCTTTTCGCCACTTTGAGCACTCTATATATCAATATATACTTTTTATATGTACATATATATATATATATATATATATATATATATATATATATATATATATATATATATATATATATATATACACTATATATACACGCACACAATAAGTAAAATATTATAAAAGGGTATTAGGCATACATTACTACTGAGTGTCTTGTCCAATGACTATATAGTAACCTACATTTGTAACTACATATTAAATAATAATTTTG